>NW_028121994.1:0-46313 GCF_965194805.1 Balaenoptera borealis | reverse complement strand
GAAGCCATTCTGCGATTTTGCGGCCAGCTCCCATAAAAACGAGTTGTAAAATGGAGGTTCAGGGCACTGCCATTCACAAACCTGCAGAGTTATAAATGATAACTCTCGTCCACAATATATTGAGGGAAGGCAAAGAAGAGGATTTGAAATCAAGGCAGAATTGCAGGAAACAGATTTCAGGAGGTAGATACGAATCGCCTTTAAAGCACATGAAAAGCGGCAAAACGTTGACAATGATGCCCTTGGCCAAAAAGGGCGTATGCGTTTTTTCCTGAATATATTCAGGAAAAAACGCATACGCCCTTTTTGGCCAACCAAGCAACCTGGAAAGGCAAATCAGCGCTACAAAGAAGTCTCGCTTCCCATCGGTCAAAAGGGCCATGCTGAAAAAAGTGTCAAAACCAGAAATGCAGGACAGGCCATGGAGAAATGGGAGCCTTGCTACACTGATGGGCGGGATGTAAATTGCCAAGAGCCACTCTGGAGAAGTGTCCGGTGAGTCCTGAAACATCTGAAAAACACAGCTTAGAGAGCATAGGGCACTTCCACTCATGGGGGTATAAATTGGGAAAATGAAAAATCAGCAAGACACAAGCACCCCAAAGTTGAGGGCTGCTCTGTTGACCAGGACCTCCACTTCATTCCACCTGAAATATCCCAGGAAAGAGAAAAATGGATAAAGAAGTTGTGGTCCTTATGTACAATGGAATATCACTCAGCCATGAAATCAATGTCGTAAGGTTAGTAGCAGCATGATGAGTGGATTTAGGTACGACGATTCTAAGTGAAATAAGTCACACAGAAAAGGACACTTCTCATAAGGTATCACTGATAGAGGGAAAGTAAAAACCGTTACACTTGAACTGAATTACAAAACAGAACAGAGTCACACATGCAGAAAACCCACTATGGCTGCTTAACGGGAAAGGTGAGGTGGGGTGATACATAAAACAAGGGTATCAAATTAGCTCAGATACCATTCCATAAACCCAATATGTAATAGACAAGACCTACGCCTTGCTCAGAGAACTGGACTCAACACGCCCTATTCACCGCACAAGAATATATCTGACTAATAATAATCGTAAAACCTATGTATTGATATCTCTCTGTTAGTGTGTCAAGTGGGTGTAAAGCGGCATAAACACAGCAGTGAAAAGCAGCTAAACCCCATTATAAAAATAAATTACTTTGAAACACCATGAAACAAAGACAGTGAAAGAGAGAGAAATTCTTACACAATGCGTTCAGGGGCTGTGATGCAACCTGGATTGACCATATCTAGACCCACAGCTGGATGAGACATAAGGGTGGACACTCTTGGGGATGAGAGGTTTGGTGAGGTTGGGTGAGCAAAACGCAGACCCTTTAAAGTAATACTGCGTGGTACCCATCGCATGGGTCCCAAATCTCCAGGTTCAAGGGCATCTTCCTACATCAAAAACATGCATGAGAAACCCAGAAGATGGTACATCGTGTGATGGGAAATGTTTCTAAAACGCACCTCATTTCTCATCTCCTTGTGCCCGGGTTCGCCATTCCAGCCACTTTACTAGCAAACTCCCTACTTGGAGCATCAGCACCTTTAACCTCCTGTTCCGTACAGGTTGCAATTTGTCCTGAGGATAAATGGGAAGACGTGGAACCAACGTGAGACTAGCTCTTGGTGTTGGGACAGGCACAGGTCACTCTATTTTCCCATCAGAAAGAAGAATTAACCACAGGCTCAGCCTGCCCCCCGGAACCAGAAACAGGGCCTGAAGCCATTCTGTGATTTTGCTGCCAGCTCCCATAAAAACGAGTTGTAAAATGGAGGTTCAGGGCACTGCAATTCACAAACCTGCAGAGTTATAAATGATAACTCTCGTCCACAAATATATTGAGGGCAGGCAAAGAAGAGGATTTGAAATCAAGGCAGAATTGGAGGAAACAGATTTCAGGAGGTAGATACGAATCGCCTTTAAAGCACATGAAAAGCGGCAAAACGTTGACAATGATGCCCTTGGCCAAAAAGGGCGTATGCGTTTTTCTGAATATATTCAGGAAAAAACGCATACGCCCTTTTTGGCCAACCAAGCAACCTGGAAAGGCAAATCAGCGCTACAAAGAAGTCTCGCTTCCCATCGGTCAAAAGGGCCATGCTGAAAAAAGTGTCAAAACCAGAAATGCAGGACAGGCCATGGAGAAATGGGAGCCTTGCTACACTGATGGGCGGGATGTAAATTGCCAACAGCCACTCTAGAGAAGTGTACGGTGTGTCCTGAAACATCTGAAAAACACAGCTTAGAGAGCATAGGGCACTTCCACTCATGGGGGTATAAATTGGGAAAATGAAAAATCAACAAGACACAAGCACCCCAAAGTTGAGGGCTGCTCTGTTGACAAGGACCTCCACTTCATTCCACCTTAAATATCCCAGGAAAGAGAAAAATGGATAAAGAAGTTGTGTTCCTTATGTACAATGGAATATCACTCAGCCAGGAAATCAATGTCGTAAGGTTAGTAGCAGCATGATGAGTGGATTTAGGTACGACGATTCTAAGTGAAATAAGTCACACAGAAAAGGACACTTCTCATAAGGTATCACTGATAGAGGGAATGTAAAAACCGTTACACTTGAACTGAATTACAAAACAGAACAGAGTCACACATGCAGAAAACACACTATGGCTGCTTAACGGGAAAGGTGAGGTGGGGTGATACATAAAACAAGGGTATCAAATTAGCTCAGATACCGTTCCATAAACCCAATATGTAATAGACAAGACCTACTCCTTGCTCAGAGAACTGGACTGAACACGCCCTATTCACCGCACAAGAATATATCTGACTAAAAATAATCGTAAAACCTATGTATTGATATCTCTCTGTTAGTGTGTCAAGTGGGTGTAAAGCGGCATAAACACAGCAGTGAAAAGCAGCTAAACCCCATTATAAAAATAAATTACTTTGAAACAACCATGAAACAAAGACAGCGAAAGAGAGAGAAATTCTTACACAATGCGTTCAGGGGCTGTGATGCAACCTGGATTGACCATATCTAGACGCACAGCTGGATGAGACATAAGGGTGGACACCCTTGGGGCTGAGAGGTTTGGTGAGGTTGGGTGAGCAAACGCAGACCCTTTAAAGTAATACTGCGTGGTACCCATCGCATGGGTCCCAAATCTCCAGGTTCAAGGGCATCTTCCTACATCAAAAACATGCATGAGAAACCCAGAAGATGGTACATCGTGTGATGGGGAAATGTTTCTAAAACGCACCTCATTTCTCATCTCCTTGTGCCCGGGTTCGCCATTCCAGCCGCTTTACTAGCAAGCTCCCTACTTGGAGCATCAGCACCTTTAACCTCCTGTTCCGTACAGGTTGCAATTTGTCCTGAGGATAAACGGGAAGACGTGGAACCAACGTGAGACTAGCTCTTGGTGTTGGGACAGGCACAGGTCACTCTATTTTCCCATCAGAAAGAAGAATTAACCACAGGCTCAGCCTGCCCCCCGGATCCAGAACAGGGCCTGAAGCCATTCTGCGATTTTGCGGCCAGCTCCCATAAAAACGAGTTGTAAAATGGAGGTTCAGGGCACTGCCATTCACAAACCTGCAGAGTTGTAAATGATAACTCTCGTCCACAAATATATTGAGGGAAGGCAAAGAAGAGGATTTGAAATCAAGGCAGAATTGCAGGAAACAGATTTCAGGAGGTAGATACGAATCGCCTTTAAAGCACATGAAAAGCGGCAAAACGTTGACAATGATGCCCTTGGCCAAAAAGGGCGTATGCGTTTTTTCCTGAATATATTCAGGAAAAAACGCATACGCCCTTTTTGGCCAACCAAGCAACCTGGAAAGGCAAATCAGCGCTACAAAGAAGTCTCGCTTCCCATCGGTCAAAAGGGCCATGCTGAAAAAAGTGTCAAAACCAGAAATGCAGGACAGGCCATGGAGAAATGGGAGCCTTGCTACACTGATGGGCGGGATGTAAATTGCCAAGAGCCACTCTGGAGAAGTGTCCGGTGAGTCCTGAAACATCTGAAAAACACAGCTTAGAGAGCATAGGGCACTTCCACTCATGGGGGTATAAATTGGGAAAATGAAAAATCAGCAAGACACAAGCACCCCAAAGTTTAGGGCTGCTCTGTTGACCAGGACCTCCACTTCATTCCACCTGAAATATCCCAGGAAAGAGAAAAATGGATAAACAAATTGTGGTCCTTATGTAGAATGGAATATCACTCAGCCAGGAAATCAATGTCGTAAGGTTAGTAGCAGCATGATGAGTGGATTTAGGTACGACGATTCTAAGTGAAATAAGTCACACAGAAAAGGACACTTCTCATAAGGTATCACTGATAGAGGGAATGTAAAAACCGTTACACTTGAACTGAATTACAAAACAGAACAGAGTCACACATGCAGAAAACACACTATGGCTGCTTAACGGGAAAGGTGAGGTGGGGTGATACATAAAACAAGGGTATCAAATTAGCTCAGATACCGTTCCATAAACCCAATATGTAATAGACAAGACCTACTCCTTGCTCAGAGAACTGGACTCAACACGCCCTATTCACCGCACAAGAATATATCTGACTAATAATAATCGTAAAACCTATGTATTGATATCTCTCTGTTAGTGTCTCAAGTGGGTGTAAAGCGGCATAAACACAGCAGTGAAAAGCAGCTAAACCCCATTATAAAAATAAATTACTTTGAAACACCCATGAAACAAAGACAGTGAAAGAGAGAGAAATTCTTACACAATGCGTTCAGGGGCTGTGATGCAACCTGGATTGACCATATCTAGACCCACAGCTGGATGAGACATAAGGGTGGACACTCTTGGGGCTGAGAGGTTTGGTGAGGTTGGGTGAGCAAACGCAGACCCTTTAAAGTAATACTGCGTGGTACCCATCGCATGGGTCCCAAATCTCCAGGTTCAAGGGCATCTTCCTACATCAAAAACATGCATGAGAAACCCAGAAGATGGTACATCGTGTGATGGGGAAATGTTTCTAAAACGCACCTCATTTCTCATCTCCTTGTGCCCGGGTTCGCCATTCCAGCCGCTTTACTAGCAAGCTCCCTAGTTGGAGCATCAGCACCTTTAACCTCCTGTTCCGTACAGGTTGCAATTTGTCCTGAGGATAAACGGGAAGACGTGGAACCAACGTGAGACTAGCTCTTGGTGTTGGGACAGGCACAGGTCACTCTATTTTCCCATCAGAAAGAAGAATTAACCACAGGCTCAGCCTGCCCCCCGGAACCAGAACAGGGCCTGAAGCCATTCTGTGATTTTGCTGCCAGCTCCCATAAAAACGAGTTGTAAAATGGAGGTTCAGGGCACTGCAATTCACAAACCTGCAGAGTTATAAATGATAACTCTCGTCCACAAATATATTGAGGGCAGGCAAAGAAGAGGATTTGAAATCAAGGCAGAATTGCAGGAAACAGATTTCAGGAGGTAGATACGAATCGCCTTTAAAGCACATGAAAAGCGGCAAAACGTTGACAATGATGCCCTTGGCCAAAAAGGGCGTATGCGTTTTTTCTGAATATATTCAGGAAAAAACGCATACGCCCTTTTTGGCCAACCAAGCAACCTGGAAAGGCAAATCAGCGCTACAAAGAAGTCTCGCTTCCCATCGGTCAAAAGGGCCATGCTGAAAAAAGTGTCAAAACCAGAAATGCAGGACAGGCCATGGAGAAATGGGAGCCTTGCTACACTGATGGGCGGGATGTAAATTGCCAAGAGCCACTCTGGAGAAGTGTCCGGTGAGTCCTGAAACATCTGAAAAACACAGCTTAGAGAGCATAGGGCACTTCCACTCATGGGGGTATAAATTGGGAAAATGAAAAATCAGCAAGACACAAGCACCCCAAAGTTTAGGGCTGCTCTGTTGACCAGGACCTCCACTTCATTCCACCTGAAATATCCCAGGAAAGAGAAAAATGGATAAAGAAGTTGTGGTCCTTATGTACAATGGAATATCACTCAGCCAGGAAATCAATGTCGTAAGGTTAGTAGCAGCATGATGAGTGGATTTAGGTACGACGATTCTAAGTGAAATAAGTCACACAGAAAAGGACACTTCTCATAAGGTATCACTGATAGAGGGAATGTAAAAACCATTACACTTGAACTGAATTACAAAACAGAACAGAGTCACACATGCAGAAAACACACTATGGCTGCTTAACGGGAAAGGTGAGGTGGGGTGATACATAAAACAAGGGTATCAAATTAGCTCAGATACCATTCCATAAACCCAATATGTAATAGACAAGACCTACGCCTTGCTCAGAGAACTGGACTCAACACGCCCTATTCACCGCACAAGAATATATCTGACTAATAATAATCGTAAAACCTATGTATTGATATCTCTCTGTTAGTGTGTCAAGTGGGTGTAAAGTGGCATAAACACAGCAGTGAAAAGCAGCTAAACCCCATTATAAAAATAAATTACTTTGAAACACCCATGAAACAAAGACAGTGAAAGAGAGAGAAATTCTTACACAATGCGTTCAGGGGCTGTGATGCAACCTGGATTGACCATATCTAGACCCACAGCTGGATGAGACATAAGGGTGGACACTCTTGGGGATGAGAGGTTTGGTGAGGTTGGGTGAGCAAACGCAGACCCTTTAAAGTAATACTGCGTGGTACCCATCGCATGGGTCCCAAATCTCCAGGTTCAAGGGCATCTTCCTACATCAAAATCATGCATGAGAAACCCAGAAGATGGTACATCGTGTGATGGGGAAATGTTTCTAAAACGCACCTCATTTCTCATCTCCTTGTGCCCGGGTTCGCCATTCCAGCCGCTTTACTAGCAAGCTCCCTACTTGGAGCATCAGCACCTTTAACCTCCTGTTCCGTACAGGTTGCAATTTGTCCTGAGGATAAACGGGAAGACGTGGAACCAACGTGAGACTAGCTCTTGGTGTTGGGACAGGCACAGGTCACTCTATTTTCCCATCAGAAAGAAGAATTAACCACAGGCTCAGCCTGACCCCCGGAACCAGAATAGGGCCTGAAGCCATTCTGCGATTTTGCGGCCAGCTCCCATAAAAACGAGTTGTAAAATGGAGGTTCAGGGCACTGCAATTCACAAACCTGCAGAGTTATAAATGATAACCCTCGTCCACAAATATATTGAGGGAAGGCAAAGAAGAGGATTTGAAATCAAGGCAGAATTGCAGGAAACAGATTTCAGGAGGTAGATACGAATCGCCTTTAAAGCACATGAAAAGCGGCAAAACGTTGACAATGATGCCCTTGGCCAAAAAGGGCGTATGCGTTTTTTCCTGAATATATTCAGGAAAAAACGCATACGCCCTTTTTGGCCAACCAAGCAACCTGGAAAGGCAAATCAGCGCTACAAAGAAGTCTCGCTTCCCATCGGTCAAAAGGGCCATGCTGAAAAAAGTGTCAAAACCAGAAATGCAGGACAGGCCATGGAGAAATGGGAGCCTTGCTACACTGATGGGCGGGATGTAAATTGCCAACAGCCACTCTGGAGAAGTGTCCAGTGAGTCCTGAAACATCTGAAAAACACAGCTTAGAGAGCATAGGGCACTTCCACTCATGGGGGTATAAATTGGGAAAATTAAAAATCAGCAAGACACAAGCACCCCAAAGTTTAGGGCTGCTCTGTTGACCAGGACCTCCACTTCATTCCACCTGAAATATCCCAGGAAAGAGAAAAATGGATAAAGAAGTTGTGGTCCTTATGTACAATGGAATATCACTCAGCCAGGAAATCAATGTCGTAAGGTTAGTAGCAGCATGATGAGTGGATTTAGGTACGACGATTCTAAGTGAAATAAGTCACACAGAAAAGGACACTTCTCATAAGGTATCACTGATAGAGGGAATGTAAAAACTGTTACACTTGAACTGAATTACAAAACAGAACAGAGTCACACATGCAGAAAACACACTATGGCTGCTTAACGGGAAAGGTGAGGTGGGGTGATACATAAAACAAGGGTATCAAATTAGCTCAGATACCGTTCCACAAACCCAATATGTAATAGACAAGACCTACTCCTTGCTCAGAGAACTGGACTCAACACGCCCTATTCACCGCACAAGAATATATCTGACTAATAATAATCGTAAAACCTATGTATTGATATCTCTCTGTTAGTGTGTCAAGTGGGTGTAAAGCGGCATAAACACAGCATTGAAAAGCAGCTAAACCCCATTATAAAAATAAATTACTTTGAAACACCCATGAAACAAAGACAGTGAAAGAGAGAGAAATTCTAACACAATGCGTTCAGGGGCTGTGATGCAACCTGGATTGACCATATCTAGACGCACAGCTGGATGAGACATAAGGGTGGACACTCTTGGGGCTGAGAGGTTTGGTGAGGTTGGGTGAGCAAACGCAGACCCTTTAAAGTAATACTGCGTGGTACCCATCGCATGGGTCCCAAATCTCCAGGTTCAAGGGCATCTTCCTACATCAAAAACATGCATGAGAAACCCAGAAGACGGTACACCGTGTGATGGGGAAAGGTTTGTAAAACGTACGTCATTTCTCATCTCCTTGTGCCCGGGTTCGCCATTCCAGCCGCTTTACTAGCAAGCTCCCTACTTGGAGCATCAGCACCTTTAACCTCCTGTTCCGTACAGGTTGCAATTTGTCCTGAGGATAAACGGGAAGACGTGGAACCAACGAGAGACTAGCTCTTGGTGTTGGGACAGGCACAGGTCACTCTATTTTCCCATCAGAAAGAAGAATTAACCACAGGCTCAGCCTGCCCCCCGGAACCAGAACAGGGCCTGAAGCCATTCTGTGATTTTGCTGCCAGCTCCCATAAAAACGAGTTGTAAAATGGAGGTTCAGGGCACTGCAATTCACAAACCTGCAGAGTTATAAATGATAACTCTCGTCCACAAATATATTGAGGGCAGGCAAAGAAGAGGATTTGAAATCAAGGCAGAATTGCAGGAAACAGATTTCAGGAGGTAGATACGAATCGCCTTTAAAGCACATGAAAAGCGGCAAAACGTTGACAATGATGCCCTTGGCCAAAAAGGGCGTATGCGTTTTTTCTGAATATATTCAGGAAAAAACGCATACGCCCTTTTTGGCCAACCAAGCAACCTGGAAAGGCAAATCAGCGCTACAAAGAAGTCTCGCTTCCCATCGGTCAAAAGGGCCATGCTGAAAAAAGTGTCAAAACCAGAAATGCAGGACAGGCCATGGAGAAATGGGAGCCTTGCTACACTGATGGGCGGGATGTAAATTGCCAAGAGCCACTCTGGAGAAGTGTCCGGTGAGTCCTGAAACATCTGAAAAACACAGCTTAGAGAGCATAGGGCACTTCCACTCATGGGGGTATAAATTGGGAAAATGAAAAATCAGCAAGACACAAGCACCCCAAAGTTTAGGGCTGCTCTGTTGACCAGGACCTCCACTTCATTCCACCTGAAATATCCCAGGAAAGAGAAAAATGGATAAAGAAGTTGTGGTCCTTATGTACAATGGAATATCACTCAGCCAGGAAATCAATGTCGTAAGGTTAGTAGCAGCATGATGAGTGGATTTAGGTACGACGATTCTAAGTGAAATAAGTCACACAGAAAAGGACACTTCTCATAAGGTATCACTGATAGAGGGAATGTAAAAACCGTTACACTTGAACTGAATTACAAAACAGAACAGAGTCACACATGCAGAAAACACACTATGGCTGCTTAACGGGAAAGGTGAGGTGGGGTGATACATAAAACAAGGGTATCAAATTAGCTCAGATACCATTCCATAAACCCAATATGTAATAGACAAGACCTACGCCTTGCTCAGAGAACTGGACTCAACACGCCCTATTCACCGCACAAGAATATATCTGACTAATAATAATCGTAAAACCTATGTATTGATATCTCTCTGTTAGTGTGTCAAGTGGGTGTAAAGTGGCATAAACACAGCAGTGAAAAGCAGCTAAACCCCATTATAAAAATAAATTACTTTGAAACACCCATGAAACAAAGACAGTGAAAGAGAGAGAAATTCTTACACAATGCGTTCAGGGGCTGTGATGCAACCTGGATTGACCATATCTAGACCCACAGCTGGATGAGACATAAGGGTGGACACTCTTGGGGATGAGAGGTTTGGTGAGGTTGGGTGAGCAAACGCAGACCCTTTAAAGTAATACTGCGTGGTACCCATCGCATGGGTCCCAAATCTCCAGGTTCAAGGGCATCTTCCTACATCAAAATCATGCATGAGAAACCCAGAAGATGGTACATCGTGTGATGGGGAAATGTTTCTAAAACGCACCTCATTTCTCATCTCCTTGTGCCCGGGTTCGCCATTCCAGCCGCTTTACTAGCAAGCTCCCTACTTGGAGCATCAGCACCTTTAACCTCCTGTTCCGTACAGGTTGCAATTTGTCCTGAGGATAAACGGGAAGACGTGGAACCAACGTGAGACTAGCTCTTGGTGTTGGGACAGGCACAGGTCACTCTATTTTCCCATCAGAAAGAAGAATTAACCACAGGCTCAGCCTGACCCCCGGAACCAGAATAGGGCCTGAAGCCATTCTGCGATTTTGCGGCCAGCTCCCATAAAAACGAGTTGTAAAATGGAGGTTCAGGGCACTGCAATTCACAAACCTGCAGAGTTATAAATGATAACCCTCGTCCACAAATATATTGAGGGAAGGCAAAGAAGAGGATTTGAAATCAAGGCAGAATTGCAGGAAACAGATTTCAGGAGGTAGATACGAATCGCCTTTAAAGCACATGAAAAGCGGCAAAACGTTGACAATGATGCCCTTGGCCAAAAAGGGCGTATGCGTTTTTTCCTGAATATATTCAGGAAAAAACGCATACGCCCTTTTTGGCCAACCAAGCAACCTGGAAAGGCAAATCAGCGCTACAAAGAAGTCTCGCTTCCCATCGGTCAAAAGGGCCATGCTGAAAAAAGTGTCAAAACCAGAAATGCAGGACAGGCCATGGAGAAATGGGAGCCTTGCTACACTGATGGGCGGGATGTAAATTGCCAACAGCCACTCTGGAGAAGTGTCCAGTGAGTCCTGAAACATCTGAAAAACACAGCTTAGAGAGCATAGGGCACTTCCACTCATGGGTGTATAAATTGGGAAAATTAAAAATCAGCAAGACACAAGCACCCCAAAGTTTAGGGCTGCTCTGTTGACCAGGACCTCCACTTCATTCCACCTGAAATATCCCAGGAAAGAGAAAAATGGATAAAGAAGTTGTGGTCCTTATGTACAATGGAATATCACTCAGCCATGAAATCAATGTCGTAAGGTTAGTAGCAGCATGATGAGTGGATTTAGGTACGACGATTCTAAGTGAAATAAGTCACACAGAAAAGGACACTTCTCATAAGGTATCACTGATAGAGGGAATGTAAAAACTGTTACACTTGAACTGAATTACAAAACAGAACAGAGTCACACATGCAGAAAACACACTATGGCTGCTTAACGGGAAAGGTGAGGTGGGGTGATACATAAAACAAGGGTATCAAATTAGCTCAGATACCGTTCCACAAACCCAATATGTAATAGACAAGACCTACTCCTTGCTCAGAGAACTGGACTCAACACGCCCTATTCACCGCACAAGAATATATCTGACTAATAATAATCGTAAAACCTATGTATTGATATCTCTCTGTTAGTGTGTCAAGTGGGTGTAAAGCGGCATAAACACAGCATTGAAAAGCAGCTAAACCCCATTATAAAAATAAATTACTTTGAAACACCCATGAAACAAAGACAGTGAAAGAGAGAGAAATTCTAACACAATGCGTTCAGGGGCTGTGATGCAACCTGGATTGACCATATCTAGACGCACAGCTGGATGAGACATAAGGGTGGACACTCTTGGGGCTGAGAGGTTTGGTGAGGTTGGGTGAGCAAACGCAGACCCTTTAAAGTAATACTGCGTGGTACCCATCGCATGGGTCCCAAATCTCCAGGTTCAAGGGCATCTTCCTACATCAAAAACATGCATGAGAAACCCAGAAGACGGTACACCGTGTGATGGGGAAAGGTTTGTAAAACGTACGTCATTTCTCATCTCCTTGTGCCCGGGTTCGCCATTCCAGCCGCTTTACTAGCAAGCTCCCTACTTGGAGCATCAGCACCTTTAACCTCCTGTTCCGTACAGGTTGCAATTTGTCCTGAGGATAAACGGGAAGACGTGGAACCAACGAGAGACTAGCTCTTGGTGTTGGGACAGGCACAGGTCACTCTATTTTCCCATCAGAAAGAAGAATTAACCACAGGCTCAGCCTGCCCCCCGGAACCAGAACAGGGCCTGAAGCCATTCTGTGATTTTGCGGCCAGCTCCCATAAAAACGAGTTGTAAAATGGAGGTTCAGGGCACTGCAATTCACAAACCTGCAGAGTTATAAATGATAACTCTCGTCCACAAATATATTGAGGGAAGGCAAAGAAGAGGATTTGAAATCAAGGCAGAATTGCAGGAAACAGATTTCAGGAGGTAGATACGAATCGCCTTTAAAGCACATGAAAAGCGGCAAAACGTTGACAATGATGCCCTTGGCCAAAAAGGGCGTATGCGTTTTTTCCTGAATATATTCAGGAAAAAACGCATACGCCCTTTTTGGCCAACCAAGCAACCTGGAAAGGCAAATCAGCGCTACAGAGAAGTCTCGCTTCCCATCGGTCAAAAGGGCCATGCTGAAAAAAGTGTCAAAACCAGAAATGCAGGACAGGCCATGGAGAAATGGGAGCCTTGCTACACTGATGGGCGGGATGTAAATTGCCAACAGCCACTCTAGAGAAGTGTACGGTGTGTCCTGAAACATCTGAAAAACACAGCTTAGAGAGCATAGGGCACTTCCACTCATGGGGGTATAAATTGGGAAAATGAAAAATCAGCAAGACACAAGCACCCCAAAGTTGAGGGCTGCTCTGTTGACCAGGACCTCCACTTCATTCCACCTTAAATATCCCAGGAAAGAGAAAAATGGATAAAGAAGTTGTGGTCCTTATGTACAATGGAATATCACTCAGCCAGGAAATCAATGTCGTAAGGTTAGTAGCAGCATGATGAGTGGATTTAGGTACGACGATTCTAAGTGAAATAAGTCACACAGAAAAGGACACTTCTCATAAGGTATCACTGATAGAGGGAATGTAAAAACCGTTACACTTGAACTGAATTACAAAACAGAACAGAGTCACACATGCAGAAAACACACTATGGCTGCTTAACGGGAAAGGTGAGGTGGGGTGATACATAAAACAAGGGTATCAAATTAGCTCAGATACCGTTCCATAAAACCAATATGTAATAGACAAGACCTACTCCTTGCTCAGAGAACTGGACTGAACACGCCCTATTCACCGCACAAGAATATATCTGACTAAAAATAATCGTAAAACCTATGTATTGATATCTCTCTGTTAGTGTGTCAAGTGGGTGTAAAGCGGCATAAACACAGCAGTGAAAAGCAGCTAAACCCCATTATAAAAATAAATTACTTTGAAACAACCATGAAACAAAGACAGCGAAAGAGAGAGAAATTCTTACACAATGCGTTCAGGGGCTGTGATGCAACCTGGATTGACCATATCTAGACGCACAGCTGGATGAGACATAAGGGTGGACACCCTTGGGGCTGAGAGGTTTGGTGAGGTTGGGTGAGCAAACGCAGACCCTTTAAAGTAATACTGCGTGGTACCCATCGCATGGGTCCCAAATCTCCAGGTTCAAGGGCATCTTCCTACATCAAAAACATGCATGAGAAACCCAGAAGATGGTACATCGTGTGATGGGGAAATGTTTCTAAAACGCACCTCATTTCTCATCTCCTTGTGCCCGGGTTCGCCATTCCAGCCGCTTTACTAGCAAGCTCCCTACTTGGAGCATCAGCACCTTTAACCTCCTGTTCCGTACAGGTTGCAATTTGTCCTGAGGATAAACGGGAAGACGTGGAACCAACGTGAGACTAGCTCTTGGTGTTGGGACAGGCACAGGTCACTCTATTTTCCCATCAGAAAGAAGAATTAACCACAGGCTCAGCCTGCCCCCCGGAACCAGAACAGGGCCTGAAGCCATTCTGCGATTTTGCGGCCAGCTCCCATAAAAACGAGTTGTAAAATGGAGGTTCAGGGCACTGCCATTCACAAACCTGCAGAGTTATAAATGATAACTCTCGTCCACAAATATATTGAGGGAAGGCAAAGAAGAGGATTTGAAATCAAGGCAGAATTGCAGGAAACAGATTTCAGGAGGTAGATACGAATCGCCTTTAAAGCACATGAAAAGCGGCAAAACGTTGACAATGATGCCCTTGGCCAAAAAGGGCGTATGCGTTTTTTCCTGAATATATTCAGGAAAAAACGCATACGCCCTTTTTGGCCAACCAAGCAACCTGGAAAGGCAAATCAGCGCTACAAAGAAGTCTCGCTTCCCATCGGTCAAAAGGGCCATGCTGAAAAAAGTGTCAAAACCAGAAATGCAGGACAGGCCATGGAGAAATGGGAGCCTTGCTACACTGATGGGCGGGATGTAAATTGCCAAGAGCCACTCTGGAGAAGTGTCCGGTGAGTCCTGAAACATCTGAAAAACACAGCTTAGAGAGCATAGGGCACTTCCACTCATGGGGGTATAAATTGGGAAAATGAAAAATCAGCAAGACACAAGCACCCCAAAGTTGAGGGCTGCTCTGTTGACCAGGACCTCCACTTCATTCCACCTGAAATATCCCAGGAAAGAGAAAAATGGATAAAGAAGTTGTGGTCCTTATGTACAATGGAATATCACTCAGCCATGAAATCAATGTCGTAAGGTTAGTAGCAGCATGATGAGTGGATTTAGGTACGACGATTCTAAGTGAAATAAGTCACACAGAAAAGGACACTTCTCATAAGGTATCACTGATAGAGGGAAAGTAAAAACCGTTACACTTGAACTGAATTACAAAACAGAACAGAGTCACACATGCAGAAAACCCACTATGGCTGCTTAACGGGAAAGGTGAGGTGGGGTGATACATAAAACAAGGGTATCAAATTAGCTCAGATACCATTCCATAAACCCAATATGTAATAGACAAGACCTACGCCTTGCTCAGAGAACTGGACTCAACACGCCCTATTCACCGCACAAGAATATATCTGACTAATAATAATCGTAAAACCTATGTATTGATATCTCTCTGTTAGTGTGTCAAGTGGGTGTAAAGCGGCATAAACACAGCAGTGAAAAGCAGCTAAACCCCATTATAAAAATAAATTACTTTGAAACACCCATGAAACAAAGACAGTGAAAGAGAGAGAAATTCTTACACAATGCGTTCAGGGGCTGTGATGCAACCTGGATTGACCATATCTAGACCCACAGCTGGATGAGACATAAGGGTGGACACTCTTGGGGATGAGAGGTTTGGTGAGGTTGGGTGAGCAAACGCAGACCCTTTAAAGTAATACTGCGTGGTACCCATCGCATGGGTCCCAAATCTCCAGGTTCAAGGGCATCTTCCTACATCAAAAACATGCATGAGAAACCCAGAAGATGGTACATCGTGTGATGGGGAAATGTTTCTAAAACGCACCTCATTTCTCATCTCCTTGTGCCCGGGTTCGCCATTCCAGCCACTTTACTAGCAAACTCCCTACTTGGAGCATCAGCACCTTTAACCTCCTGTTCCGTACAGGTTGCAATTTGTCCTGAGGATAAATGGGAAGACGTGGAACCAACGTGAGACTAGCTCTTGGTGTTGGGACAGGCACAGGTCACTCTATTTTCCCATCAGAAAGAAGAATTAACCACAGGCTCAGCCTGCCCCCCGGAACCAGAACAGGGCCTGAAGCCATTCTGTGATTTTGCTGCCAGCTCCCATAAAAACGAGTTGTAAAATGGAGGTTCAGGGCACTGCAATTCACAAACCTGCAGAGTTATAAATGATAACTCTCGTCCACAAATATATTGAGGGCAGGCAAAGAAGAGGATTTGAAATCAAGGCAGAATTGGAGGAAACAGATTTCAGGAGGTAGATACGAATCGCCTTTAAAGCACATGAAAAGCGGCAAAACGTTGACAATGATGCCCTTGGCCAAAAAGGGCGTATGCGTTTTTTCTGAATATATTCAGGAAAAAACGCATACGCCCTTTTTGGCCAACCAAGCAACCTGGAAAGGCAAATCAGCGCTACAAAGAAGTCTCGCTTCCCATCGGTCAAAAGGGCCATGCTGAAAAAAGTGTCAAAACCAGAAATGCAGGACAGGCCATGGAGAAATGGGAGCCTTGCTACACTGATGGGCGGGATGTAAATTGCCAACAGCCACTCTAGAGAAGTGTACGGTGTGTCCTGAAACATCTGAAAAACACAGCTTAGAGAGCATAGGGCACTTCCACTCATGGGGGTATAAATTGGGAAAATGAAAAATCAACAAGACACAAGCACCCCAAAGTTGAGGGCTGCTCTGTTGACAAGGACCTCCACTTCATTCCACCTTAAATATCCCAGGAAAGAGAAAAATGGATAAAGAAGTTGTGTTCCTTATGTACAATGGAATATCACTCAGCCAGGAAATCAATGTCGTAAGGTTAGTAGCAGCATGATGAGTGGATTTAGGTACGACGATTCTAAGTGAAATAAGTCACACAGAAAAGGACACTTCTCATAAGGTATCACTGATAGAGGGAATGTAAAAACCGTTACACTTGAACTGAATTACAAAACAGAACAGAGTCACACATGCAGAAAACACACTATGGCTGCTTAACGGGAAAGGTGAGGTGGGGTGATACATAAAACAAGGGTATCAAATTAGCTCAGATACCGTTCCATAAACCCAATATGTAATAGACAAGACCTACTCCTTGCTCAGAGAACTGGACTGAACACGCCCTATTCACCGCACAAGAATATATCTGACTAAAAATAATCGTAAAACCTATGTATTGATATCTCTCTGTTAGTGTGTCAAGTGGGTGTAAAGCGGCATAAACACAGCAGTGAAAAGCAGCTAAACCCCATTATAAAAATAAATTACTTTGAAACAACCATGAAACAAAGACAGCGAAAGAGAGAGAAATTCTTACACAATGCGTTCAGGGGCTGTGATGCAACCTGGATTGACCATATCTAGACGCACAGCTGGATGAGACATAAGGGTGGACACCCTTGGGGCTGAGAGGTTTGGTGAGGTTGGGTGAGCAAACGCAGACCCTTTAAAGTAATACTGCGTGGTACCCATCGCATGGGTCCCAAATCTCCAGGTTCAAGGGCATCTTCCTACATCAAAAACATGCATGAGAAACCCAGAAGATGGTACATCGTGTGATGGGGAAATGTTTCTAAAACGCACCTCATTTCTCATCTCCTTGTGCCCGGGTTCGCCATTCCAGCCGCTTTACTAGCAAGCTCCCTACTTGGAGCATCAGCACCTTTAACCTCCTGTTCCGTACAGGTTGCAATTTGTCCTGAGGATAAACGGGAAGACGTGGAACCAACGTGAGACTAGCTCTTGGTGTTGGGACAGGCACAGGTCACTCTATTTTCCCATCAGAAAGAAGAATTAACCACAGGCTCAGCCTGCCCCCCGGATCCAGAACAGGGCCTGAAGCCATTCTGCGATTTTGCGGCCAGCTCCCATAAAAACGAGTTGTAAAATGGAGGTTCAGGGCACTGCCATTCACAAACCTGCAGAGTTGTAAATGATAACTCTCGTCCACAAATATATTGAGGGAAGGCAAAGAAGAGGATTTGAAATCAAGGCAGAATTGCAGGAAACAGATTTCAGGAGGTAGATACGAATCGCCTTTAAAGCACATGAAAAGCGGCAAAACGTTGACAATGATGCCCTTGGCCAAAAAGGGCGTATGCGTTTTTTCCTGAATATATTCAGGAAAAAACGCATACGCCCTTTTTGGCCAACCAAGCAACCTGGAAAGGCAAATCAGCGCTACAAAGAAGTCTCGCTTCCCATCGGTCAAAAGGGCCATGCTGAAAAAAGTGTCAAAACCAGAAATGCAGGACAGGCCATGGAGAAATGGGAGCCTTGCTACACTGATGGGCGGGATGTAAATTGCCAAGAGCCACTCTGGAGAAGTGTCCGGTGAGTCCTGAAACATCTGAAAAACACAGCTTAGAGAGCATAGGGCACTTCCACTCATGGGGGTATAAATTGGGAAAATGAAAAATCAGCAAGACACAAGCACCCCAAAGTTTAGGGCTGCTCTGTTGACCAGGACCTCCACTTCATTCCACCTGAAATATCCCAGGAAAGAGAAAAATGGATAAACAAATTGTGGTCCTTATGTAGAATGGAATATCACTCAGCCAGGAAATCAATGTCGTAAGGTTAGTAGCAGCATGATGAGTGGATTTAGGTACGACGATTCTAAGTGAAATAAGTCACACAGAAAAGGACACTTCTCATAAGGTATCACTGATAGAGGGAATGTAAAAACCGTTACACTTGAACTGAATTACAAAACAGAACAGAGTCACACATGCAGAAAACACACTATGGCTGCTTAACGGGAAAGGTGAGGTGGGGTGATACATAAAACAAGGGTATCAAATTAGCTCAGATACCGTTCCATAAACCCAATATGTAATAGACAAGACCTACTCCTTGCTCAGAGAACTGGACTCAACACGCCCTATTCACCGCACAAGAATATATCTGACTAATAATAATCGTAAAACCTATGTATTGATATCTCTCTGTTAGTGTCTCAAGTGGGTGTAAAGCGGCATAAACACAGCAGTGAAAAGCAGCTAAACCCCATTATAAAAATAAATTACTTTGAAACACCCATGAAACAAAGACAGTGAAAGAGAGAGAAATTCTTACACAATGCGTTCAGGGGCTGTGATGCAACCTGGATTGACCATATCTAGACCCACAGCTGGATGAGACATAAGGGTGGACACTCTTGGGGCTGAGAGGTTTGGTGAGGTTGGGTGAGCAAACGCAGACCCTTTAAAGTAATACTGCGTGGTACCCATCGCATGGGTCCCAAATCTCCAGGTTCAAGGGCATCTTCCTACATCAAAAACATGCATGAGAAACCCAGAAGATGGTACATCGTGTGATGGGGAAATGTTTCTAAAACGCACCTCATTTCTCATCTCCTTGTGCCCGGGTTCGCCATTCCAGCCGCTTTACTAGCAAGCTCCCTAGTTGGAGCATCAGCACCTTTAACCTCCTGTTCCGTACAGGTTGCAATTTGTCCTGAGGATAAACGGGAAGACGTGGAACCAACGTGAGACTAGCTCTTGGTGTTGGGACAGGCACAGGTCACTCTATTTTCCCATCAGAAAGAAGAATTAACCACAGGCTCAGCCTGCCCCCCGGAACCAGAACAGGGCCTGAAGCCATTCTGTGATTTTGCTGCCAGCTCCCATAAAAACGAGTTGTAAAATGGAGGTTCAGGGCACTGCAATTCACAAACCTGCAGAGTTATAAATGATAACTCTCGTCCACAAATATATTGAGGGCAGGCAAAGAAGAGGATTTGAAATCAAGGCAGAATTGCAGGAAACAGATTTCAGGAGGTAGATACGAATCGCCTTTAAAGCACATGAAAAGCGGCAAAACGTTGACAATGATGCCCTTGGCCAAAAAGGGCGTATGCGTTTTTTCTGAATATATTCAGGAAAAAACGCATACGCCCTTTTTGGCCAACCAAGCAACCTGGAAAGGCAAATCAGCGCTACAAAGAAGTCTCGCTTCCCATCGGTCAAAAGGGCCATGCTGAAAAAAGTGTCAAAACCAGAAATGCAGGACAGGCCATGGAGAAATGGGAGCCTTGCTACACTGATGGGCGGGATGTAAATTGCCAAGAGCCACTCTGGAGAAGTGTCCGGTGAGTCCTGAAACATCTGAAAAACACAGCTTAGAGAGCATAGGGCACTTCCACTCATGGGGGTATAAATTGGGAAAATGAAAAATCAGCAAGACACAAGCACCCCAAAGTTTAGGGCTGCTCTGTTGACCAGGACCTCCACTTCATTCCACCTGAAATATCCCAGGAAAGAGAAAAATGGATAAAGAAGTTGTGGTCCTTATGTACAATGGAATATCACTCAGCCAGGAAATCAATGTCGTAAGGTTAGTAGCAGCATGATGAGTGGATTTAGGTACGACGATTCTAAGTGAAATAAGTCACACAGAAAAGGACACTTCTCATAAGGTATCACTGATAGAGGGAATGTAAAAACCATTACACTTGAACTGAATTACAAAACAGAACAGAGTCACACATGCAGAAAACACACTATGGCTGCTTAACGGGAAAGGTGAGGTGGGGTGATACATAAAACAAGGGTATCAAATTAGCTCAGATACCATTCCATAAACCCAATATGTAATAGACAAGACCTACGCCTTGCTCAGAGAACTGGACTCAACACGCCCTATTCACCGCACAAGAATATATCTGACTAATAATAATCGTAAAACCTATGTATTGATATCTCTCTGTTAGTGTGTCAAGTGGGTGTAAAGTGGCATAAACACAGCAGTGAAAAGCAGCTAAACCCCATTATAAAAATAAATTACTTTGAAACACCCATGAAACAAAGACAGTGAAAGAGAGAGAAATTCTTACACAATGCGTTCAGGGGCTGTGATGCAACCTGGATTGACCATATCTAGACCCACAGCTGGATGAGACATAAGGGTGGACACTCTTGGGGATGAGAGGTTTGGTGAGGTTGGGTGAGCAAACGCAGACCCTTTAAAGTAATACTGCGTGGTACCCATCGCATGGGTCCCAAATCTCCAGGTTCAAGGGCATCTTCCTACATCAAAATCATGCATGAGAAACCCAGAAGATGGTACATCGTGTGATGGGGAAATGTTTCTAAAACGCACCTCATTTCTCATCTCCTTGTGCCCGGGTTCGCCATTCCAGCCGCTTTACTAGCAAGCTCCCTACTTGGAGCATCAGCACCTTTAACCTCCTGTTCCGTACAGGTTGCAATTTGTCCTGAGGATAAACGGGAAGACGTGGAACCAACGTGAGACTAGCTCTTGGTGTTGGGACAGGCACAGGTCACTCTATTTTCCCATCAGAAAGAAGAATTAACCACAGGCTCAGCCTGACCCCCGGAACCAGAATAGGGCCTGAAGCCATTCTGCGATTTTGCGGCCAGCTCCCATAAAAACGAGTTGTAAAATGGAGGTTCAGGGCACTGCAATTCACAAACCTGCAGAGTTATAAATGATAACCCTCGTCCACAAATATATTGAGGGAAGGCAAAGAAGAGGATTTGAAATCAAGGCAGAATTGCAGGAAACAGATTTCAGGAGGTAGATACGAATCGCCTTTAAAGCACATGAAAAGCGGCAAAACGTTGACAATGATGCCCTTGGCCAAAAAGGGCGTATGCGTTTTTTCCTGAATATATTCAGGAAAAAACGCATACGCCCTTTTTGGCCAACCAAGCAACCTGGAAAGGCAAATCAGCGCTACAAAGAAGTCTCGCTTCCCATCGGTCAAAAGGGCCATGCTGAAAAAAGTGTCAAAACCAGAAATGCAGGACAGGCCATGGAGAAATGGGAGCCTTGCTACACTGATGGGCGGGATGTAAATTGCCAACAGCCACTCTGGAGAAGTGTCCAGTGAGTCCTGAAACATCTGAAAAACACAGCTTAGAGAGCATAGGGCACTTCCACTCATGGGGGTATAAATTGGGAAAATTAAAAATCAGCAAGACACAAGCACCCCAAAGTTTAGGGCTGCTCTGTTGACCAGGACCTCCACTTCATTCCACCTGAAATATCCCAGGAAAGAGAAAAATGGATAAAGAAGTTGTGGTCCTTATGTACAATGGAATATCACTCAGCCAGGAAATCAATGTCGTAAGGTTAGTAGCAGCATGATGAGTGGATTTAGGTACGACGATTCTAAGTGAAATAAGTCACACAGAAAAGGACACTTCTCATAAGGTATCACTGATAGAGGGAATGTAAAAACTGTTACACTTGAACTGAATTACAAAACAGAACAGAGTCACACATGCAGAAAACACACTATGGCTGCTTAACGGGAAAGGTGAGGTGGGGTGATACATAAAACAAGGGTATCAAATTAGCTCAGATACCGTTCCACAAACCCAATATGTAATAGACAAGACCTACTCCTTGCTCAGAGAACTGGACTCAACACGCCCTATTCACCGCACAAGAATATATCTGACTAATAATAATCGTAAAACCTATGTATTGATATCTCTCTGTTAGTGTGTCAAGTGGGTGTAAAGCGGCATAAACACAGCATTGAAAAGCAGCTAAACCCCATTATAAAAATAAATTACTTTGAAACACCCATGAAACAAAGACAGTGAAAGAGAGAGAAATTCTAACACAATGCGTTCAGGGGCTGTGATGCAACCTGGATTGACCATATCTAGACGCACAGCTGGATGAGACATAAGGGTGGACACTCTTGGGGCTGAGAGGTTTGGTGAGGTTGGGTGAGCAAACGCAGACCCTTTAAAGTAATACTGCGTGGTACCCATCGCATGGGTCCCAAATCTCCAGGTTCAAGGGCATCTTCCTACATCAAAAACATGCATGAGAAACCCAGAAGACGGTACACCGTGTGATGGGGAAAGGTTTGTAAAACGTACGTCATTTCTCATCTCCTTGTGCCCGGGTTCGCCATTCCAGCCGCTTTACTAGCAAGCTCCCTACTTGGAGCATCAGCACCTTTAACCTCCTGTTCCGTACAGGTTGCAATTTGTCCTGAGGATAAACGGGAAGACGTGGAACCAACGAGAGACTAGCTCTTGGTGTTGGGACAGGCACAGGTCACTCTATTTTCCCATCAGAAAGAAGAATTAACCACAGGCTCAGCCTGCCCCCCGGAACCAGAACAGGGCCTGAAGCCATTCTGTGATTTTGCGGCCAGCTCCCATAAAAACGAGTTGTAAAATGGAGGTTCAGGGCACTGCAATTCACAAACCTGCAGAGTTATAAATGATAACTCTCGTCCACAAATATATTGAGGGAAGGCAAAGAAGAGGATTTGAAATCAAGGCAGAATTGCAGGAAACAGATTTCAGGAGGTAGATACGAATCGCCTTTAAAGCACATGAAAAGCGGCAAAACGTTGACAATGATGCCCTTGGCCAAAAAGGGCGTATGCGTTTTTTCCTGAATATATTCAGGAAAAAACGCATACGCCCTTTTTGGCCAACCAAGCAACCTGGAAAGGCAAATCAGCGCTACAGAGAAGTCTCGCTTCCCATCGGTCAAAAGGGCCATGCTGAAAAAAGTGTCAAAACCAGAAATGCAGGACAGGCCATGGAGAAATGGGAGCCTTGCTACACTGATGGGCGGGATGTAAATTGCCAACAGCCACTCTAGAGAAGTGTACGGTGTGTCCTGAAACATCTGAAAAACACAGCTTAGAGAGCATAGGGCACTTCCACTCATGGGGGTATAAATTGGGAAAATGAAAAATCAGCAAGACACAAGCACCCCAAAGTTGAGGGCTGCTCTGTTGACCAGGACCTCCACTTCATTCCACCTTAAATATCCCAGGAAAGAGAAAAATGGATAAAGAAGTTGTGGTCCTTATGTACAATGGAATATCACTCAGCCAGGAAATCAATGTCGTAAGGTTAGTAGCAGCATGATGAGTGGATTTAGGTACGACGATTCTAAGTGAAATAAGTCACACAGAAAAGGACACTTCTCATAAGGTATCACTGATAGAGGGAATGTAAAAACCGTTACACTTGAACTGAATTACAAAACAGAACAGAGTCACACATGCAGAAAACACACTATGGCTGCTTAACGGGAAAGGTGAGGTGGGGTGATACATAAAACAAGGGTATCAAATTAGCTCAGATACCGTTCCATAAAACCAATATGTAATAGACAAGACCTACTCCTTGCTCAGAGAACTGGACTGAACACGCCCTATTCACCGCACAAGAATATATCTGACTAAAAATAATCGTAAAACCTATGTATTGATATCTCTCTGTTAGTGTGTCAAGTGGGTGTAAAGCGGCATAAACACAGCAGTGAAAAGCAGCTAAACCCCATTATAAAAATAAATTACTTTGAAACAACCATGAAACAAAGACAGCGAAAGAGAGAGAAATTCTTACACAATGCGTTCAGGGGCTGTGATGCAACCTGGATTGACCATATCTAGACGCACAGCTGGATGAGACATAAGGGTGGACACCCTTGGGGCTGAGAGGTTTGGTGAGGTTGGGTGAGCAAACGCAGACCCTTTAAAGTAATACTGCGTGGTACCCATCGCATGGGTCCCAAATCTCCAGGTTCAAGGGCATCTTCCTACATCAAAAACATGCATGAGAAACCCAGAAGATGGTACATCGTGTGATGGGGAAATGTTTCTAAAACGCACCTCATTTCTCATCTCCTTGTGCCCGGGTTCGCCATTCCAGCCGCTTTACTAGCAAGCTCCCTACTTGGAGCATCAGCACCTTTAACCTCCTGTTCCGTACAGGTTGCAATTTGTCCTGAGGATAAACGGGAAGACGTGGAACCAACGTGAGACTAGCTCTTGGTGTTGGGACAGGCACAGGTCACTCTATTTTCCCATCAGAAAGAAGAATTAACCACAGGCTCAGCCTGCCCCCCGGAACCAGAACAGGGCCTGAAGCCATTCTGCGATTTTGCGGCCAGCTCCCATAAAAACGAGTTGTAAAATGGAGGTTCAGGGCACTGCCATTCACAAACCTGCAGAGTTATAAATGATAACTCTCGTCCACAAATATATTGAGGGAAGGCAAAGAAGAGGATTTGAAATCAAGGCAGAATTGCAGGAAACAGATTTCAGGAGGTAGATACGAATCGCCTTTAAAGCACATGAAAAGCGGCAAAACGTTGACAATGATGCCCTTGGCCAAAAAGGGCGTATGCGTTTTTTCCTGAATATATTCAGGAAAAAACGCATACGCCCTTTTTGGCCAACCAAGCAACCTGGAAAGGCAAATCAGCGCTACAAAGAAGTCTCGCTTCCCATCGGTCAAAAGGGCCATGCTGAAAAAAGTGTCAAAACCAGAAATGCAGGACAGGCCATGGAGAAATGGGAGCCTTGCTACACTGATGGGCGGGATGTAAATTGCCAAGAGCCACTCTGGAGAAGTGTCCGGTGAGTCCTGAAACATCTGAAAAACACAGCTTAGAGAGCATAGGGCACTTCCACTCATGGGGGTATAAATTGGGAAAATGAAAAATCAGCAAGACACAAGCACCCCAAAGTTGAGGGCTGCTCTGTTGACCAGGACCTCCACTTCATTCCACCTGAAATATCCCAGGAAAGAGAAAAATGGATAAAGAAGTTGTGGTCCTTATGTACAATGGAATATCACTCAGCCATGAAATCAATGTCGTAAGGTTAGTAGCAGCATGATGAGTGGATTTAGGTACGACGATTCTAAGTGAAATAAGTCACACAGAAAAGGACACTTCTCATAAGGTATCACTGATAGAGGGAAAGTAAAAACCGTTACACTTGAACTGAATTACAAAACAGAACAGAGTCACACATGCAGAAAACCCACTATGGCTGCTTAACGGGAAAGGTGAGGTGGGGTGATACATAAAACAAGGGTATCAAATTAGCTCAGATACCATTCCATAAACCCAATATGTAATAGACAAGACCTACGCCTTGCTCAGAGAACTGGACTCAACACGCCCTATTCACCGCACAAGAATATATCTGACTAATAATAATCGTAAAACCTATGTATTGATATCTCTCTGTTAGTGTGTCAAGTGGGTGTAAAGCGGCATAAACACAGCAGTGAAAAGCAGCTAAACCCCATTATAAAAATAAATTACTTTGAAACACCCATGAAACAAAGACAGTGAAAGAGAGAGAAATTCTTACACAATGCGTTCAGGGGCTGTGATGCAACCTGGATTGACCATATCTAGACCCACAGCTGGATGAGACATAAGGGTGGACACTCTTGGGGATGAGAGGTTTGGTGAGGTTGGGTGAGCAAACGCAGACCCTTTAAAGTAATACTGCGTGGTACCCATCGCATGGGTCCCAAATCTCCAGGTTCAAGGGCATCTTCCTACATCAAAAACATGCATGAGAAACCCAGAAGATGGTACATCGTGTGATGGGGAAATGTTTCTAAAACGCACCTCATTTCTCATCTCCTTGTGCCCGGGTTCGCCATTCCAGCCACTTTACTAGCAAACTCCCTACTTGGAGCATCAGCACCTTTAACCTCCTGTTCCGTACAGGTTGCAATTTGTCCTGAGGATAAATGGGAAGACGTGGAACCAACGTGAGACTAGCTCTTGGTGTTGGGACAGGCACAGGTCACTCTATTTTCCCATCAGAAAGAAGAATTAACCACAGGCTCAGCCTGCCCCCCGGAACCAGAACAGGGCCTGAAGCCATTCTGTGATTTTGCTGCCAGCTCCCATAAAAACGAGTTGTAAAATGGAGGTTCAGGGCACTGCAATTCACAAACCTGCAGAGTTATAAATGATAACTCTCGTCCACAAATATATTGAGGGCAGGCAAAGAAGAGGATTTGAAATCAAGGCAGAATTGGAGGAAACAGATTTCAGGAGGTAGATACGAATCGCCTTTAAAGCACATGAAAAGCGGCAAAACGTTGACAATGATGCCCTTGGCCAAAAAGGGCGTATGCGTTTTTTCTGAATATATTCAGGAAAAAACGCATACGCCCTTTTTGGCCAACCAAGCAACCTGGAAAGGCAAATCAGCGCTACAAAGAAGTCTCGCTTCCCATCGGTCAAAAGGGCCATGCTGAAAAAAGTGTCAAAACCAGAAATGCAGGACAGGCCATGGAGAAATGGGAGCCTTGCTACACTGATGGGCGGGATGTAAATTGCCAAGAGCCACTCTGGAGAAGTGTCCGGTGAGTCCTGAAACATCTGAAAAACACAGCTTAGAGAGCATAGGGCACTTCCACTCATGGGGGTATAAATTGGGAAAATGAAAAATCAGCAAGACACAAGCACCCCAAAGTTGAGGGCTGCTCTGTTGACCAGGACCTCCACTTCATTCCACCTGAAATATCCCAGGAAAGAGAAAAATGGATAAAGAAGTTGTGGTCCTTATGTACAATGGAATATCACTCAGCCAGGAAATCAATGTCGTAAGGTTAGTAGCAGCATGATGAGTGGATTTAGGTACGACGATTCTAAGTGAAATAAGTCACACAGAAAAGGACACTTCTCATAAGGTATCACTGATAGAGGGAAAGTAAAAACCGTTACACTTGAACTGAATTACAAAACAGAACAGAGTCACACATGCAGAAAACCCACTATGGCTGCTTAACGGGAAAGGTGAGGTGGGGTGATACATAAAACAAGGGTATCAAATTAGCTCAGATACCATTCCATAAACCCAATATGTAATAGACAAGACCTACGCCTTGCTCAGAGAACTGGACTCAACACGCCCTATTCACCGCACAAGAATATATCTGACTAATAATAATCGTAAAACCTATGTATTGATATCTCTCTGTTAGTGTGTCAAGTGGGTGTAAAGCGGCATAAACACAGCAGTGAAAAGCAGCTAAACCCCATTATAAAAATAAATTACTTTGAAACACCCATGAAACAAAGACAGTGAAAGAGAGAGAAATTCTTACACAATGCGTTCAGGGGCTGTGATGCAACCTGGATTGACCATATCTAGACCCACAGCTGGATGAGACATAAGGGTGGACACCCTTGGGGCTGAGAGGTTTGGTGAGGTTGGGTGAGCAAACGCAGACCCTTTAAAGTAATACTGCGTGGTACCCATCGCATGGGTCCCAAATCTCCAGGTTCAAGGGCATCTTCCTACATCAAAAACATGCATGAGAAACCCAGAAGATGGTACATCGTGTGATGGGGAAATGTTTCTGAAACGCACCTCATTTCTCATCTCCTTGTGCCCGGGTTCGCCATTCCAGCCACTTTACTAGCAAACTCCCTACTTGGAGCATCAGCACCTTTAACCTCCTGTTCCGTACAGGTTGCAATTTGTCCTGAGGATAAACGGGAAGACGTGGAACCAACGTGAGACTAGCTCTTGGTGTTGGGACAGGCACAGGTCACTCTATTTTCCCATCAGAAAGAAGAATTAACCACAGGCTCAGCCTGCCCCCCGGAACCAGAACAGGGCCTGAAGCCATTCTGTGATTTTGCTGCCAGCTCCCATAAAAACGAGTTGTAAAATGGAGGTTCAGGGCACTGCAATTCACAAACCTGCAGAGTTATAAATGATAACTCTCGTCCACAAATATATTGAGGGCAGGCAAAGAAGAGGATTTGAAATCAAGGCAGAATTGCAGGAAACAGATTTCAGGAGGTAGATACGAATCGCCTTTAAAGCACATGAAAAGCGGCAAAACGTTGACAATGATGCCCTTGGCCAAAAAGGGCGTATGCGTTTTTTCTGAATATATTCAGGAAAAAACGCATACGCCCTTTTTGGCCAACCAAGCAACCTGGAAAGGCAAATCAGCGCTACAAAGAAGTCTCGCTTCCCATCGGTCAAAAGGGCCATGCTGAAAAAAGTGTCAAAACCAGAAATGCAGGACAGGCCATGGAGAAATGGGAGCCTTGCTACACTGATGGGCGGGATGTAAATTGCCAAGAGCCACTCTGGAGAAGTGTCCGGTGAGTCCTGAAACATCTGAAAAACACAGCTTAGAGAGCATAGGGCACTTCCACTCATGGGGGTATAAATTGGGAAAATGAAAAATCAGCAAGACACAAGCACCCCAAAGTTTAGGGCTGCTCTGTTGACAAGGACCTCCACTTCATTCCACCTGAAATATCCCAGGAAAGAGAAAAATGGATAAAGAAGTTGTGGTCCTTATGTACAATGGAATATCACTCAGCCAGGAAATCAATGTCGTAAGGTTAGTAGCAGCATGATGAGTGGATTTAGGTACGACGATTCTAAGTGAAATAAGTCACACAGAAAAGGACACTTCTCATAAGGTATCACTGATAGAGGGAATGTAAAAACCATTACACTTGAACTGAATTACAAAACAGAACAGAGTCACACATGCAGAAAACACACTATGGCTGCTTAACGGGAAAGGTGAGGTGGGGTGATACATAAAACAAGGGTATCAAATTAGCTCAGATACCATTCCATAAACCCAATATGTAATAGACAAGACCTACGCCTTGCTCAGAGAACTGGACTCAACACGCCCTATTCACCGCACAAGAATATATCTGACTAATAATAATCGTAAAACCTATGTATTGATATCTCTCTGTTAGTGTGTCAAGTGGGTGTAAAGTGGCATAAACACAGCAGTGAAAAGCAGCTAAACCCCATTATAAAAATAAATTACTTTGAAACACCCATGAAACAAAGACAGTGAAAGAGAGAGAAATTCTTACACAATGCGTTCAGGGGCTGTGATGCAACCTGGATTGACCATATCTAGACCCACAGCTGGATGAGACATAAGGGTGGACACTCTTGGGGATGAGAGGTTTGGTGAGGTTGGGTGAGCAAACGCAGACCCTTTAAAGTAATACTGCGTGGTACCCATCGCATGGGTCCCAAATCTCCAGGTTCAAGGGCATCTTCCTACATCAAAATCATGCATGAGAAACCCAGAAGATGGTACATCGTGTGATGGGGAAATGTTTCTAAAACGCACCTCATTTCTCATCTCCTTGTGCCCGGGTTCGCCATTCCAGCCGCTTTACTAGCAAGCTCCCTACTTGGAGCATCAGCACCTTTAACCTCCTGTTCCGTACAGGTTGCAATTTGTCCTGAGGATAAACGGGAAGACGTGGAACCAACGTGAGACTAGCTCTTGGTGTTGGGACAGGCACAGGTCACTCTATTTTCCCATCAGAAAGAAGAATTAACCACAGGCTCAGCCTGACCCCCGGAACCAGAATAGGGCCTGAAGCCATTCTGCGATTTTGCGGCCAGCTCCCATAAAAACGAGTTGTAAAATGGAGGTTCAGGGCACTGCAATTCACAAACCTGCAGAGTTATAAATGATAACCCTCGTCCACAAATATATTGAGGGAAGGCAAAGAAGAGGATTTGAAATCAAGGCAGAATTGCAGGAAACAGATTTCAGGAGGTAGATACGAATCGCCTTTAAAGCACATGAAAAGCGGCAAAACGTTGACAATGATGCCCTTGGCCAAAAAGGGCGTATGCGTTTTTTCCTGAATATATTCAGGAAAAAACGCATACGCCCTTTTTGGCCAACCAAGCAACCTGGAAAGGCAAATCAGCGCTACAAAGAAGTCTCGCTTCCCATCGGTCAAAAGGGCCATGCTGAAAAAAGTGTCAAAACCAGAAATGCAGGACAGGCCATGGAGAAATGGGAGCCTTGCTACACTGATGGGCGGGATGTAAATTGCCAACAGCCACTCTGGAGAAGTGTCCAGTGAGTCCTGAAACATCTGAAAAACACAGCTTAGAGAGCATAGGGCACTTCCACTCATGGGGGTATAAATTGGGAAAATTAAAAATCAGCAAGACACAAGCACCCCAAAGTTTAGGGCTGCTCTGTTGACCAGGACCTCCACTTCATTCCACCTGAAATATCCCAGGAAAGAGAAAAATGGATAAAGAAGTTGTGGTCCTTATGTACAATGGAATATCACTCAGCCATGAAATCAATGTCGTAAGGTTAGTAGCAGCATGATGAGTGGATTTAGGTACGACGATTCTAAGTGAAATAAGTCACACAGAAAAGGACACTTCTCATAAGGTATCACTGATAGAGGGAATGTAAAAACTGTTACACTTGAACTGAATTACAAAACAGAACAGAGTCACACATGCAGAAAACACACTATGGCTGCTTAACGGGAAAGGTGAGGTGGGGTGATACATAAAACAAGGGTATCAAATTAGCTCAGATACCGTTCCACAAACCCAATATGTAATAGACAAGACCTACTCCTTGCTCAGAGAACTGGACTCAACACGCCCTATTCACCGCACAAGAATATATCTGACTAATAATAATCGTAAAACCTATGTATTGATATCTCTCTGTTAGTGTGTCAAGTGGGTGTAAAGCGGCATAAACACAGCATTGAAAAGCAGCTAAACCCCATTATAAAAATAAATTACTTTGAAACACCCATGAAACAAAGACAGTGAAAGAGAGAGAAATTCTAACACAATGCGTTCAGGGGCTGTGATGCAACCTGGATTGACCATATCTAGACGCACAGCTGGATGAGACATAAGGGTGGACACTCTTGGGGCTGAGAGGTTTGGTGAGGTTGGGTGAGCAAACGCAGACCCTTTAAAGTAATACTGCGTGGTACCCATCGCATGGGTCCCAAATCTCCAGGTTCAAGGGCATCTTCCTACATCAAAAACATGCATGAGAAACCCAGAAGACGGTACACCGTGTGATGGGGAAAGGTTTGTAAAACGTACGTCATTTCTCATCTCCTTGTGCCCGGGTTCGCCATTCCAGCCGCTTTACTAGCAAGCTCCCTACTTGGAGCATCAGCACCTTTAACCTCCTGTTCCGTACAGGTTGCAATTTGTCCTGAGGATAAACGGGAAGACGTGGAACCAACGAGAGACTAGCTCTTGGTGTTGGGACAGGCACAGGTCACTCTATTTTCCCATCAGAAAGAAGAATTAACCACAGGCTCAGCCTGCCCCCCGGAACCAGAACAGGGCCTGAAGCCATTCTGCGATTTTGCGGCCAGCTCCCATAAAAACGAGTTGTAAAATGGAGGTTCAGGGCACTGCAATTCACAAACCTGCAGAGTTATAAATGATAACTCTCGTCCACAAATATATTGAGGGAAGGCAAAGAAGAGGATTTGAAATCAAGGCAGAATTGCAGGAAACAGATTTCAGGAGGTAGATACGAATCGCCTTTAAAGCACATGAAAAGCGGCAAAACGTTGACAATGATGCCCTTGGCCAAAAAGGGCGTATGCGTTTTTTCCTGAATATATTCAGGAAAAAACGCATAAGCCCTTTTTGGCCAACCAAGCAACCTGGAAAGGCAAATCAGCGCTACAGAGAAGTCTCGCTTCCCATCGGTCAAAAGGGCCATGCTGAAAAAAGTGTCAAAACCAGAAATGCAGGACAGGCCATGGAGAAATGGGAGCCTTGCTACACTGATGGGCGGGATGTAAATTGCCAACAGCCACTCTAGAGAAGTGTACGGTGTGTCCTGAAACATCTGAAAAACACAGCTTAGAGAGCATAGGGCACTTCCACTCATGGGGGTATAAATTGGGAAAATGAAAAATCAGCAAGACACAAGCACCCCAAAGTTGAGGGCTGCTCTGTTGACCAGGACCTCCACTTCATTCCACCTTAAATATCCCAGGAAAGAGAAAAATGGATAAAGAAGTTGTGGTCCTTATGTACAATGGAATATCACTCAGCCAGGAAATCAATGTCGTAAGGTTAGTAGCAGCATGATGAGTGGATTTAGGTACGACGATTCTAAGTGAAATAAGTCACACAGAAAAGGACACTTCTCATAAGGTATCACTGATAGAGGGAATGTAAAAACCGTTACACTTGAACTGAATTACAAAACAGAACAGAGTCACACATGCAGAAAACACACTATGGCTGCTTAACGGGAAAGGTGAGGTGGGGTGATACATAAAACAAGGGTATCAAATTAGCTCAGATACCGTTCCATAAAACCAATATGTAATAGACAAGACCTACTCCTTGCTCAGAGAACTGGACTGAACACGCCCTATTCACCGCACAAGAATATATCTGACTAAAAATAATCGTAAAACCTATGTATTGATATCTCTCTGTTAGTGTGTCAAGTGGGTGTAAAGCGGCATAAACACAGCAGTGAAAAGCAGCTAAACCCCATTATAAAAATAAATTACTTTGAAACAACCATGAAACAAAGACAGCGAAAGAGAGAGAAATTCTTACACAATGCGTTCAGGGGCTGTGATGCAACCTGGATTGACCATATCTAGACCCACAGCTGGATGAGACATAAGGGTGGACACCCTTGGGGCTGAGAGGTTTGGTGAGGTTGGGTGAGCAAACGCAGACCCTTTAAAGTAATACTGCGTGGTACCCATCGCATGGGTCCCAAATCTCCAGGTTCAAGGGCATCTTCCTACATCAAAAACATGCATGAGAAACCCAGAAGATGGTACATCGTGTGATGGGGAAATGTTTCTAAAACGCACCTCATTTCTCATCTCCTTGTGCCCGGGTTCGCCATTCCAGCCGCTTTACTAGCAAGCTCCCTACTTGGAGCATCAGCACCTTTAACCTCCTGTTCCGTACAGGTTGCAATTTGTCCTGAGGATAAACGGGAAGACGTGGAACCAACGTGAGACTAGCTCTTGGTGTTGGGACAGGCACAGGTCACTCTATTTTCCCATCAGAAAGAAGAATTAACCACAGGCTCAGCCTGCCCCCCGGAACCAGAACAGGGCCTGAAGCCATTCTGCGATTTTGTGGCCAGCTCCCATAAAAACGAGTTGTAAAATGGAGGTTCAGGGCACTGCCATTCACAAACCTGCAGAGTTATAAATGATAACTCTCGTCCACAAATATATTGAGGGAAGGCAAAGAAGAGGATTTGAAATCAAGGCAGAATTGCAGGAAACAGATTTCAGGAGGTAGATACGAATCGCCTTTAAAGCACATGAAAAGCGGCAAAACGTTGACAATGATGCCCTTGGCCAAAAAGGGCGTATGCGTTTTTTCCTGAATATATTCAGGAAAAAACGCATACGCCCTTTTTGGCCAACCAAGCAACCTGGAAAGGCAAATCAGCGCTACAAAGAAGTCTCGCTTCCCATCGGTCAAAAGGGCCATGCTGAAAAAAGTGTCAAAACCAGAAATGCAGGACAGGCCATGGAGAAATGGGAGCCTTGCTACACTGATGGGCGGGATGTAAATTGCCAAGAGCCACTCTGGAGAAGTGTCCGGTGAGTCCTGAAACATCTGAAAAACACAGCTTAGAGAGCATAGGGCACTTCCACTCATGGGGGTATAAATTGGGAAAATGAAAAATCAGCAAGACACAAGCACCCCAAAGTTGAGGGCTGCTCTGTTGACCAGGACCTCCACTTCATTCCACCTGAAATATCCCAGGAAAGAGAAAAATGGATAAAGAAGTTGTGGTCCTTATGTACAATGGAATATCACTCAGCCATGAAATCAATGTCGTAAGGTTAGTAGCAGCATGATGAGTGGATTTAGGTACGACGATTCTAAGTGAAATAAGTCACACAGAAAAGGACACTTCTCATAAGGTATCACTGATAGAGGGAAAGTAAAAACCGTTACACTTGAACTGAATTACAAAACAGAACAGAGTCACACATGCAGAAAACCCACTATGGCTGCTTAACGGGAAAGGTGAGGTGGGGTGATACATAAAACAAGGGTATCAAATTAGCTCAGATACCATTCCATAAACCCAATATGTAATAGACAAGACCTACGCCTTGCTCAGAGAACTGGACTCAACACGCCCTATTCACCGCACAAGAATATATCTGACTAATAATAATCGTAAAACCTATGTATTGATATCTCTCTGTTAGTGTGTCAAGTGGGTGTAAAGCGGCATAAACACAGCAGTGAAAAGCAGCTAAACCCCATTATAAAAATAAATTACTTTGAAACACCCATGAAACAAAGACAGTGAAAGAGAGAGAAATTCTTACACAATGCGTTCAGGGGCTGTGATGCAACCTGGATTGACCATATCTAGACCCACAGCTGGATGAGACATAAGGGTGGACACTCTTGGGGCTGAGAGGTTTGGTGAGGTTGGGTGAGCAAACGCAGACCCTTTAAAGTAATACTGCGTGGTACCCATCGCATGGGTCCCAAATCTCCAGGTTCAAGGGCATCTTCCTACATCAAAAACATGCATGAGAAACCCAGAAGATGGTACATCGTGTGATGGGGAAATGTTTCTAAAACGCACCTCATTTCTCATCTCCTTGTGCCCGGGTTCGCCATTCCAGCCACTTTACTAGCAAACTCCCTACTTGGAGCATCAGCACCTTTAACCTCCTGTTCCGTACAGGTTGCAATTTGTCCTGAGGATAAATGGGAAGACGTGGAACCAACGTGAGACTAGCTCTTGGTGTTGGGACAGGCACAGGTCACTCTATTTTCCCATCAGAAAGAAGAATTAACCACAGGCTCAGCCTGCCCCCCGGAACCAGAACAGGGCCTGAAGCCATTCTGTGATTTTGCTGCCAGCTCCCATAAAAACGAGTTGTAAAATGGAGGTTCAGGGCACTGCAATTCACAAACCTGCAGAGTTATAAATGATAACTCTCGTCCACAAATATATTGAGGGCAGGCAAAGAAGAGGATTTGAAATCAAGGCAGAATTGCAGGAAACAGATTTCAGGAGGTAGATACGAATCGCCTTTAAAGCACATGAAAAGCGGCAAAACGTTGACAATGATGCCCTTGGCCAAAAAGGGCGTATGCGTTTTTTCTGAATATATTCAGGAAAAAACGCATACGCCCTTTTTGGCCAACCAAGCAACCTGGAAAGGCAAATCAGCGCTACAAAGAAGTCTCGCTTCCCATCGGTCAAAAGGGCCATGCTGAAAAAAGTGTCAAAACCAGAAATGCAGGACAGGCCATGGAGAAATGGGAGCCTTGCTACACTGATGGGCGGGATGTAAATTGCCAAGAGCCACTCTGGAGAAGTGTCCGGTGAGTCCTGAAACATCTGAAAAACACAGCTTAGAGAGCATAGGGCACTTCCACTCATGGGGGTATAAATTGGGAAAATGAAAAATCAGCAAGACACAAGCACCCCAAAGTTGAGGGCTGCTCTGTTGACCAGGACCTCCACTTCATTCCACCTGAAATATCCCAGGAAAGAGAAAAATGGATAAAGAAGTTGTGGTCCTTATGTACAATGGAATATCACTCAGCCAGGAAATCAATGTCGTAAGGTTAGTAGCAGCATGATGAGTGGATTTAGGTACGACGATTCTAAGTGAAATAAGTCACACAGAAAAGGACACTTCTCATAAGGTATCACTGATAGAGGGAATGTAAAAACCGTTACACTTGAACTGAATTACAAAACAGAACAGAGTCACACATGCAGAAAACACACTATGGCTGCTTAACGGGAAAGGTGAGGTGGGGTGATACATAAAACAAGGGTATCAAATTAGCTCAGATACCGTTCCATAAAACCAATATGTAATAGACAAGACCTACTCCTTGCTCAGAGAACTGGACTGAACACGCCCTATTCACCGCACAAGAATATATCTGACTAAAAATAATCGTAAAACCTATGTATTGATATCTCTCTGTTAGTGTGTCAAGTGGGTGTAAAGCGGCATAAACACAGCAGTGAAAAGCAGCTAAACCCCATTATAAAAATAAATTACTTTGAAACAACCATGAAACAAAGACAGCGAAAGAGAGAGAAATTCTTACACAATGCGTTCAGGGGCTGTGATGCAACCTGGATTGACCATATCTAGACCCACAGCTGGATGAGACATAAGGGTGGACACCCTTGGGGCTGAGAGGTTTGGTGAGGTTGGGTGAGCAAACGCAGACCCTTTAAAGTAATACTGCGTGGTACCCATCGCATGGGTCCCAAATCTCCAGGTTCAAGGGCATCTTCCTACATCAAAAACATGCATGAGAAACCCAGAAGATGGTACATCGTGTGATGGGGAAATGTTTCTAAAACGCACCTCATTTCTCATCTCCTTGTGCCCGGGTTCGCCATTCCAGCCGCTTTACTAGCAAGCTCCCTACTTGGAGCATCAGCACCTTTAACCTCCTGTTCCGTACAGGTTGCAATTTGTCCTGAGGATAAACGGGAAGACGTGGAACCAACGTGAGACTAGCTCTTGGTGTTGGGACAGGCACAGGTCACTCTATTTTCCCATCAGAAAGAAGAATTAACCACAGGCTCAGCCTGCCCCCCGGAACCAGAACAGGGCCTGAAGCCATTCTGCGATTTTGCGGCCAGCTCCCATAAAAACGAGTTGTAAAATGGAGGTTCAGGGCACTGCCATTCACAAACCTGCAGAGTTATAAATGATAACTCTCGTCCACAAATATATTGAGGGAAGGCAAAGAAGAGGATTTGAAATCAAGGCAGAATTGCAGGAAACAGATTTCAGGAGGTAGATACGAATCGCCTTTAAAGCACATGAAAAGCGGCAAAACGTTGACAATGATGCCCTTGGCCAAAAAGGGCGTATGCGTTTTTTCCTGAATATATTCAGGAAAAAACGCATACGCCCTTTTTGGCCAACCAAGCAACCTGGAAAGGCAAATCAGCGCTACAAAGAAGTCTCGCTTCCCATCGGTCAAAAGGGCCATGCTGAAAAAAGTGTCAAAACCAGAAATGCAGGACAGGCCATGGAGAAATGGGAGCCTTGCTACACTGATGGGCGGGATGTAAATTGCCAAGAGCCACTCTGGAGAAGTGTCCGGTGAGTCCTGAAACATCTGAAAAACACAGCTTAGAGAGCATAGGGCACTTCCACTCATGGGGGTATAAATTGGGAAAATGAAAAATCAGCAAGACACAAGCACCCCAAAGTTGAGGGCTGCTCTGTTGACCAGGACCTCCACTTCATTCCACCTGAAATATCCCAGGAAAGAGAAAAATGGATAAAGAAGTTGTGGTCCTTATGTACAATGGAATATCACTCAGCCATGAAATCAATGTCGTAAGGTTAGTAGCAGCATGATGAGTGGATTTAGGTACGACGATTCTAAGTGAAATAAGTCACACAGAAAAGGACACTTCTCATAAGGTATCACTGATAGAGGGAAAGTAAAAACCGTTACACTTGAACTGAATTACAAAACAGAACAGAGTCACACATGCAGAAAACCCACTATGGCTGCTTAACGGGAAAGGTGAGGTGGGGTGATACATAAAACAAGGGTATCAAATTAGCTCAGATACCATTCCATAAACCCAATATGTAATAGACAAGACCTACGCCTTGCTCAGAGAACTGGACTCAACACGCCCTATTCACCGCACAAGAATATATCTGACTAATAATAATCGTAAAACCTATGTATTGATATCTCTCTGTTAGTGTGTCAAGTGGGTGTAAAGCGGCATAAACACAGCAGTGAAAAGCAGCTAAACCCCATTATAAAAATAAATTACTTTGAAACACCCATGAAACAAAGACAGTGAAAGAGAGAGAAATTCTTACACAATGCGTTCAGGGGCTGTGATGCAACCTGGATTGACCATATCTAGACCCACAGCTGGATGAGACATAAGGGTGGACACTCTTGGGGATGAGAGGTTTGGTGAGGTTGGGTGAGCAAACGCAGACCCTTTAAAGTAATACTGCGTGGTACCCATCGCATGGGTCCCAAATCTCCAGGTTCAAGGGCATCTTCCTACATCAAAAACATGCATGAGAAACCCAGAAGATGGTACATCGTGTGATGGGGAAATGTTTCTAAAACGCACCTCATTTCTCATCTCCTTGTGCCCGGGTTCGCCATTCCAGCCACTTTACTAGCAAACTCCCTACTTGGAGCATCAGCACCTTTAACCTCCTGTTCCGTACAGGTTGCAATTTGTCCTGAGGATAAATGGGAAGACGTGGAACCAACGTGAGACTAGCTCTTGGTGTTGGGACAGGCACAGGTCACTCTATTTTCCCATCAGAAAGAAGAATTAACCACAGGCTCAGCCTGCCCCCCGGAACCAGAACAGGGCCTGAAGCCATTCTGTGATTTTGCTGCCAGCTCCCATAAAAACGAGTTGTAAAATGGAGGTTCAGGGCACTGCAATTCACAAACCTGCAGAGTTATAAATGATAACTCTCGTCCACAAATATATTGAGGGCAGGCAAAGAAGAGGATTTGAAATCAAGGCAGAATTGCAGGAAACAGATTTCAGGAGGTAGATACGAATCGCCTTTAAAGCACATGAAAAGCGGCAAAACGTTGACAATGATGCCCTTGGCCAAAAAGGGCGTATGCGTTTTTTCTGAATATATTCAGGAAAAAACGCATACGCCCTTTTTGGCCAACCAAGCAACCTGGAAAGGCAAATCAGCGCTACAAAGAAGTCTCGCTTCCCATCGGTCAAAAGGGCCATGCTGAAAAAAGTGTCAAAACCAGAAATGCAGGACAGGCCATGGAGAAATGGGAGCCTTGCTACACTGATGGGCGGGATGTAAATTGCCAAGAGCCACTCTGGAGAAGTGTCCGGTGAGTCCTGAAACATCTGAAAAACACAGCTTAGAGAGCATAGGGCACTTCCACTCATGGGGGTATAAATTGGGAAAATGAAAAATCAGCAAGACACAAGCACCCCAAAGTTGAGGGCTGCTCTGTTGACCAGGACCTCCACTTCATTCCACCTGAAATATCCCAGGAAAGAGAAAAATGGATAAAGAAGTTGTGGTCCTTATGTACAATGGAATATCACTCAGCCAGGAAATCAATGTCGTAAGGTTAGTAGCAGCATGATGAGTGGATTTAGGTACGACGATTCTAAGTGAAATAAGTCACACAGAAAAGGACACTTCTCATAAGGTATCACTGATAGAGGGAAAGTAAAAACCGTTACACTTGAACTGAATTACAAAACAGAACAGAGTCACACATGCAGAAAACCCACTATGGCTGCTTAACGGGAAAGGTGAGGTGGGGTGATACATAAAACAAGGGTATCAAATTAGCTCAGATACCATTCCATAAACCCAATATGTAATAGACAAGACCTACGCCTTGCTCAGAGAACTGGACTCAACACGCCCTATTCACCGCACAAGAATATATCTGACTAATAATAATCGTAAAACCTATGTATTGATATCTCTCTGTTAGTGTGTCAAGTGGGTGTAAAGCGGCATAAACACAGCAGTGAAAAGCAGCTAAACCCCATTATAAAAATAAATTACTTTGAAACACCCATGAAACAAAGACAGTGAAAGAGAGAGAAATTCTTACACAATGCGTTCAGGGGCTGTGATGCAACCTGGATTGACCATATCTAGACCCACAGCTGGATGAGACATAAGGGTGGACACTCTTGGGGATGAGAGGTTTGGTGAGGTTGGGTGAGCAAACGCAGACCCTTTAAAGTAATACTGCGTGGTACCCATCGCATGGGTCCCAAATCTCCAGGTTCAAGGGCATCTTCCTACATCAAAAACATGCATGAGAAACCCAGAAGATGGTACATCGTGTGATGGGGAAATGTTTCTAAAACGCACCTCATTTCTCATCTCCTTGTGCCCGGGTTCGCCATTCCAGCCACTTTACTAGCAAACTCCCTACTTGGAGCATCAGCACCTTTAACCTCCTGTTCCGTACAGGTTGCAATTTGTCCTGAGGATAAATGGGAAGACGTGGAACCAACGTGAGACTAGCTCTTGGTGTTGGGACAGGCACAGGTCACTCTATTTTCCCATCAGAAAGAAGAATTAACCACAGGCTCAGCCTGCCCCCCGGAACCAGAACAGGGCCTGAAGCCATTCTGTGATTTTGCTGCCAGCTCCCATAAAAACGAGTTGTAAAATGGAGGTTCAGGGCACTGCAATTCACAAACCTGCAGAGTTATAAATGATAACTCTCGTCCACAAATATATTGAGGGCAGGCAAAGAAGAGGATTTGAAATCAAGGCAGAATTGGAGGAAACAGATTTCAGGAGGTAGATACGAATCGCCTTTAAAGCACATGAAAAGCGGCAAAACGTTGACAATGATGCCCTTGGCCAAAAAGGGCGTATGCGTTTTTTCTGAATATATTCAGGAAAAAACGCATACGCCCTTTTTGGCCAACCAAGCAACCTGGAAAGGCAAATCAGCGCTACAAAGAAGTCTCGCTTCCCATCGGTCAAAAGGGCCATGCTGAAAAAAGTGTCAAAACCAGAAATGCAGGACAGGCCATGGAGAAATGGGAGCCTTGCTACACTGATGGGCGGGATGTAAATTGCCAAGAGCCACTCTGGAGAAGTGTCCGGTGAGTCCTGAAACATCTGAAAAACACAGCTTAGAGAGCATAGGGCACTTCCACTCATGGGGGTATAAATTGGGAAAATGAAAAATCAGCAAGACACAAGCACCCCAAAGTTGAGGGCTGCTCTGTTGACCAGGACCTCCACTTCATTCCACCTGAAATATCCCAGGAAAGAGAAAAATGGATAAAGAAGTTGTGGTCCTTATGTACAATGGAATATCACTCAGCCAGGAAATCAATGTCGTAAGGTTAGTAGCAGCATGATGAGTGGATTTAGGTACGACGATTCTAAGTGAAATAAGTCACACAGAAAAGGACACTTCTCATAAGGTATCACTGATAGAGGGAAAGTAAAAACCGTTACACTTGAACTGAATTACAAAACAGAACAGAGTCACACATGCAGAAAACCCACTATGGCTGCTTAACGGGAAAGGTGAGGTGGGGTGATACATAAAACAAGGGTATCAAATTAGCTCAGATACCATTCCATAAACCCAATATGTAATAGACAAGACCTACGCCTTGCTCAGAGAACTGGACTCAACACGCCCTATTCACCGCACAAGAATATATCTGACTAATAATAATCGTAAAACCTATGTATTGATATCTCTCTGTTAGTGTGTCAAGTGGGTGTAAAGCGGCATAAACACAGCAGTGAAAAGCAGCTAAACCCCATTATAAAAATAAATTACTTTGAAACACCCATGAAACAAAGACAGTGAAAGAGAGAGAAATTCTTACACAATGCGTTCAGGGGCTGTGATGCAACCTGGATTGACCATATCTAGACCCACAGCTGGATGAGACATAAGGGTGGACACTCTTGGGGATGAGAGGTTTGGTGAGGTTGGGTGAGCAAACGCAGACCCTTTAAAGTAATACTGCGTGGTACCCATCGCATGGGTCCCAAATCTCCAGGTTCAAGGGCATCTTCCTACATCAAAAACATGCATGAGAAACCCAGAAGATGGTACATCGTGTGATGGGGAAATGTTTCTGAAACGCACCTCATTTCTCATCTCCTTGTGCCCGGGTTCGCCATTCCAGCCACTTTACTAGCAAACTCCCTACTTGGAGCATCAGCACCTTTAACCTCCTGTTCCGTACAGGTTGCAATTTGTCCTGAGGATAAACGGGAAGACGTGGAACCAACGTGAGACTAGCTCTTGGTGTTGGGACAGGCACAGGTCACTCTATTTTCCCATCAGAAAGAAGAATTAACCACAGGCTCAGCCTGCCCCCCGGAACCAGAACAGGGCCTGAAGCCATTCTGTGATTTTGCTGCCAGCTCCCATAAAAACGAGTTGTAAAATGGAGGTTCAGGGCACTGCAATTCACAAACCTGCAGAGTTATAAATGATAACTCTCGTCCACAAATATATTGAGGGCAGGCAAAGAAGAGGATTTGAAATCAAGGCAGAATTGCAGGAAACAGATTTCAGGAGGTAGATACGAATCGCCTTTAAAGCACATGAAAAGCGGCAAAACGTTGACAATGATGCCCTTGGCCAAAAAGGGCGTATGCGTTTTTTCTGAATATATTCAGGAAAAAACGCATACGCCCTTTTTGGCCAACCAAGCAACCTGGAAAGGCAAATCAGCGCTACAAAGAAGTCTCGCTTCCCATCGGTCAAAAGGGCCATGCTGAAAAAAGTGTCAAAACCAGAAATGCAGGACAGGCCATGGAGAAATGGGAGCCTTGCTACACTGATGGGCGGGATGTAAATTGCCAAGAGCCACTCTGGAGAAGTGTCCGGTGAGTCCTGAAACATCTGAAAAACACAGCTTAGAGAGCATAGGGCACTTCCACTCATGGGGGTATAAATTGGGAAAATGAAAAATCAGCAAGACACAAGCACCCCAAAGTTTAGGGCTGCTCTGTTGACCAGGACCTCCACTTCATTCCACCTGAAATATCCCAGGAAAGAGAAAAATGGATAAAGAAGTTGTGGTCCTTATGTACAATGGAATATCACTCAGCCAGGAAATCAATGTCGTAAGGTTAGTAGCAGCATGATGAGTGGATTTAGGTACGACGATTCTAAGTGAAATAAGTCACACAGAAAAGGACACTTCTCATAAGGTATCACTGATAGAGGGAATGTAAAAACCATTACACTTGAACTGAATTACAAAACAGAACAGAGTCACACATGCAGAAAACACACTATGGCTGCTTAACGGGAAAGGTGAGGTGGGGTGATACATAAAACAAGGGTATCAAATTAGCTCAGATACCATTCCATAAACCCAATATGTAATAGACAAGACCTACGCCTTGCTCAGAGAACTGGACTCAACACGCCCTATTCACCGCACAAGAATATATCTGACTAATAATAATCGTAAAACCTATGTATTGATATCTCTCTGTTAGTGTGTCAAGTGGGTGTAAAGTGGCATAAACACAGCAGTGAAAAGCAGCTAAACCCCATTATAAAAATAAATTACTTTGAAACACCCATGAAACAAAGACAGTGAAAGAGAGAGAAATTCTTACACAATGCGTTCAGGGGCTGTGATGCAACCTGGATTGACCATATCTAGACCCACAGCTGGATGAGACATAAGGGTGGACACTCTTGGGGATGAGAGGTTTGGTGAGGTTGGGTGAGCAAACGCAGACCCTTTAAAGTAATACTGCGTGGTACCCATCGCATGGGTCCCAAATCTCCAGGTTCAAGGGCATCTTCCTACATCAAAATCATGCATGAGAAACCCAGAAGATGGTACATCGTGTGATGGGGAAATGTTTCTAAAACGCACCTCATTTCTCATCTCCTTGTGCCCGGGTTCGCCATTCCAGCCGCTTTACTAGCAAGCTCCCTACTTGGAGCATCAGCACCTTTAACCTCCTGTTCCGTACAGGTTGCAATTTGTCCTGAGGATAAACGGGAAGACGTGGAACCAACGTGAGACTAGCTCTTGGTGTTGGGACAGGCACAGGTCACTCTATTTTCCCATCAGAAAGAAGAATTAACCACAGGCTCAGCCTGACCCCCGGAACCAGAATAGGGCCTGAAGCCATTCTGCGATTTTGCGGCCAGCTCCCATAAAAACGAGTTGTAAAATGGAGGTTCAGGGCACTGCAATTCACAAACCTGCAGAGTTATAAATGATAACCCTCGTCCACAAATATATTGAGGGAAGGCAAAGAAGAGGATTTGAAATCAAGGCAGAATTGCAGGAAACAGATTTCAGGAGGTAGATACGAATCGCCTTTAAAGCACATGAAAAGCGGCAAAACGTTGACAATGATGCCCTTGGCCAAAAAGGGCGTATGCGTTTTTTCCTGAATATATTCAGGAAAAAACGCATACGCCCTTTTTGGCCAACCAAGCAACCTGGAAAGGCAAATCAGCGCTACAAAGAAGTCTCGCTTCCCATCGGTCAAAAGGGCCATGCTGAAAAAAGTGTCAAAACCAGAAATGCAGGACAGGCCATGGAGAAATGGGAGCCTTGCTACACTGATGGGCGGGATGTAAATTGCCAACAGCCACTCTGGAGAAGTGTCCAGTGAGTCCTGAAACATCTGAAAAACACAGCTTAGAGAGCATAGGGCACTTCCACTCATGGGGGTATAAATTGGGAAAATTAAAAATCAGCAAGACACAAGCACCCCAAAGTTTAGGGCTGCTCTGTTGACCAGGACCTCCACTTCATTCCACCTGAATATCCCAGGAAAGAGAAAAATGGATAAAGAAGTTGTGGTCCTTATGTACAATGGAATATCACTCAGCATGAAATCAATGTCGTTAAGGTTAGTAGCAGCATGATGAGTGGATTTAGGTACGACGATTCTAAGTGAAATAAGTCACACAGAAAAGGACACTTCTCATAAGGTATCACTGATAGAGGGAATGTAAAAACTGTTACACTTGAACTGAATTACAAAACAGAACAGAGTCACACATGCAGAAAACACACTATGGCTGCTTAACGGGAAAGGTGAGGTGGGGTGATACATAAAACAAGGGTATCAAATTAGCTCAGATACCGTTCCACAAACCCAATATGTAATAGACAAGACTACTCCTTGCTCAGAGAACTGGACTCAACACGCCCTATTCACCGCACAAGAATATATCTGACTATAATAATCGTAAAACCTATGTATTGATATCTCTCTGTTAGTGTGTCAAGTGGGTGTAAAGCGGCATAAACACAGCATTGAAAAGCAGCTAACCCCATTATAAAAATAAATTACTTTGAAACACCCATGAAACAAAGACAGTGAAAGAGAGAGAAATTCTAACACAAGCGTTCAGGGGCTGTGATGCAACCTGGATTGACCATATCTAGACGCACAGCTGGATGAGACATAAGGGTGGACACTCTTGGGGCTGAGAGGTTTGGTGAGGTTGGGTGAGCAAACGCAGACCCTTTAAAGTAATACTGCGTGGTACCCATCGCATGGGTCCCAAATCTCCAGGTTCAAGGGCATCTTCCTACATCAAAAACATGCATGAGAAACCCAGAAGACGGTACACCGTGTGATGGGGAAAGGTTTGTAAAACGTACTTCATTTCTCATCTCCTTGTGCCCGGGTTCGCCATTCCAGCCGCTTTACTAGCAAGCTCCCTACTTGGAGCATCAGCACCTTTAACCTCCTGTTCCGTACAGGTTGCAATTTGTCCTGAGGATAAACGGGAAGACGTGGAACCAACGAGAGACTAGCTCTTGGTGTTGGGACAGGCACAGGTCACTCTATTTTCCCATCAGAAAGAAGAATTAACCACAGGCTCAGCCTGCCCCCCGGAACCAGAACAGGGCCTGAAGCCATTCTGCGATTTTTGCGGCCAGCTCCCATAAAAACGAGTTGTAAAATGGAGGTTCAGGGCACTGCAATTCACAAACCTGCAGAGTTATAAATGATAACTCTCGTCCACAAATATATTGAGGGAAGGCAAAGAAGAGGATTTGAAATCAAGGCAGAATTGCAGGAAACAGATTTCAGGAGGTAGATACGAATCGCCTTTAAAGCACATGAAAAGCGGCAAAACGTTGACAATGATGCCCTTGGCCAAAAAGGGCGTATGCGTTTTTTCCTGAATATATTCAGGAAAAAACGCATACGCCATTTTTGGCCAACCAAGCAACCTGGAAAGGCAAATCAGCGCTACAGAGAAGTCTCGCTTCCCATCGGTCAAAAGGGCCATGCTGAAAAAAGTGTCAAAACCAGAAATGCAGGACAGGCCATGGAGAAATGGGAGCCTTGCTACACTGATGGGCGGGATGTAAATTGCCAACAGCCACTCTGGAGAAGTGTACGGTGTGTCCTGAAACATCTGAAAAACACAGCTTAGAGAGCATAGGGCACTTCCACTCATGGGGGTATAAATTGGG
>NW_028121995.1:0-46382 GCF_965194805.1 Balaenoptera borealis | reverse complement strand
AAAAACATTATGGCTGCTTAACGGGAAAGGTGAGGTGGGGTGATACATAAAACAAGGGTATCAAATTAGCTCAGACACCATTCCATAAACCCAATATGTAATAGACAAGACCTACTCCTTGCTCAGAGAACTGGACTCAACACGCCCTATTCACCGCACAAGAATATATCTGACTAATAATAATCGTAAAACCTATGTATTGATATATCTCTGTTAGTGTGTCAAGTGGGTGTAAAGCGGCATAAACACAGCAGTGAAAAGCAGCTAAACCCCATTATAAAAATAAATTACTTTGGAACACCCATGAAACAAAGACAGTGAAAGAGAGAGAAATTCTTACACAATGCGTTCAGGGGCTGTGATGCAACCTGGATTGACCATATCTAGATTCACAGCTGGATCAGACATAAGAGTGGACACTCTTGGGGCTGAGAGGTTTGGTGAGGTTGGGTGAGCAAACGCAGACCCTTTAAAGTAATACTGCATGGTACCCATCGCATGGGTCCCAAATCTCCAGGTTCAAGGGTATCTTCCTACATCAAAAACATGCATGAGAAACCCAGAAGATGGTACACCGTGTGATGGGGAAAGGTTTCTAAAACGCACCTCATTTCTCATCGCCTTGTGCCCGGGTTCGCCATTCCAGCCGCTTTACTAGCAAGCTCCCTACTTGGAGCATCAGCACCTTTAACCTCCTGTTCCGTACAGGTTGCAATTTGTCCTGAGGATAAACGGGAAGACGTGGAACCAACGAGAGACTAGCTCTTGGTGTTGGGACAGGCAGAGGTCACTCTATTTTCCCATCAGAAAGAAGAATTAACCACAGGCTCAGCCTGCCCCCCGGAACCAGAACAGGGCCTGAAGCCATTCTGCGATTTTGCCGCCAGCTCCCATAAAAACGAGTTGTAAAATGAAGGTTCAGGGCACTGCAATTCACAAACCTGCAGAGTTATAAATGATAACTCTCGTCCACAAATATATTGAGGGAAGGCAAAGAAGAGGATTTGAAATCAAGGCAGAATTGCAGGAAAGAGATTTCAGGAGGTAGATTCGAATCGCCTTTAAAGCACATGAAAAGCGGCAAAACGTTGACAATGATGCCCTTGGCCAAAAAGGGCGTATGCGTTTTTTCCTGAATATATTCAGGAAAAAACGCATACGCCCTTTTTGGCCAACCAAGCAACCTGGAAAGGCAAATCAGCGCTACAAAGAAGTCTCGCTTCCCATCGGTCAAAAGGGCCATGCTGAAAAAAGTGTCAAAACCAGAAATGCAGGACAGGCCATGGAGAAATGGGAGCCTTGCTACACTGATGGGCGGGATGTAAATTGCCAAGAGCCACTCTGGAGAAGTGTCCAGTGAGTCCTGAAACATCTGAAAAACACAGCTTATAGAGCATAGGGCACTTCCACTCATGGGGGTATAAATTGGGAAAATGAAAAATCAGCAAGACACAAGCACCCCAAAGTTTAGGGCTGCTCTGTTGACCAGGACCTCCACTTCATTCCACCTTAAATATCCCAGGAAAGAGAAAAATGGATAAAGAAGTTGTGGTCCTTATGTACAATGGAATATCACTCAGCCATGAAATCAATGTCATAAGGCTAGTAGCAGCATGATGAGTGGATTTAGGTACGACGATTCTAAGTGAAATAAGTCACACAGAAAAGGACACTTCTCATAAGGTATCACTGATAGAGGGAATGTAAAAACCGTTACACTTGAACTGAATTACAAAACAGAACAGAGTCACACATGCAGAAAACACACTATGGCTGCTTAACGGGAAAGGTGAGGTGGGGTGATACATAAAACAAGGGTTTCAAATTAGCTCAGATACCGTTCCATAAACCCAATATGTAATAGACAAGACCTACTCCTTGCTCAGAGAACTGGACTCAACACGCCCTATTCACCGCACAAGAATATATCTGACTAGTAATAATCGTAAAGCCTATGTATTGATATCTCTCTGTTAGTGTGTCAAGTGGGTGTAAAGCGGCATAAACACAGCAGTGAAAAGCAGCTAAATCCCATTATGAAAATAAATTACTTTGAAAAACCCATGAAACAAAGACAGTGAAAGAGAGAGGAATTCTTACACAATGCGTTCAGGGGCTGTGATGCAAACTGGATCGACCATATCTAGACCCACAGCTGGATGAGACATAAGGGTGGACACTCTTGGGGCTGAGAGTTTTGGTGAGGTTGGGTGAGCAAACGCAGACCCTTTAAAGTAATACTGCGTGGTACCCATCGCATGGGTCCCAAATCTCCAGCTTCAAGGGCATCTTCCTACATCAAAAACATGCATGAGAAACCCAGAAGATGGTACACCGTGTGATGGGGAAAGGTTTCTAAAACGCACCTCATTTCTCATCTCCTTGTGCCCGGGTTCGCCATTCCAGCCGCTTTACTAGCAAGCTCCCTACTTGGAGCATCAGCACCTTTAACCTCCTGTTCCGTAGAGGTTGCAATTTGTCCTGAGGATAAACGGGAAGACGTGGAACCAACGAGAGACTAGCTCTTGGTGTTGGGACAGGCACAGGTCACTCTATTTTCCCATCAGAAAGAAGAATTAACCACAGGCTCAGCCTGCCCCCCGGAACCAGAACAGGGCCTGAAGCCATTCTGCGATTTTGCGGCCAGCTCCCATAAAAACGAGTTGTAAAATGGAGGTTCAGGGCACTGCAATTCACAAACCTGCAGTTATAAATGATAACTCTCGTCCACAAATATATTGAGGGAAGGCAAAGAAGAGGATTTGAAATCAAGGCAGAATTGCAGGAAACAGATTTCAGGAGGTAGATTCGAATCGCCTTTAAAGCACATGAAAAGCGGCAAAACGTTGACAATGATGCCCTTGGCCAAAAAGGGCGTATGCGTTTTTTCCTGAATATATTCAGGAAAAAACGCATACGCCCTTTTTGGCCAACCAAGCAACCTGGAAAGGCAAATCAGTGCTACAAAGAAGTCTCACTGCCCATCGGTCAAAAGGGCCATGCTGAAAAAAGTGTCAAAACCAGAAATGCAGGACAGGCCATGGAGAAATGGGAGCCTTGCTACACCGATGGGCGGGATGTAAATTGCCAAGAGCCACTCTGGAGAAGTGTCCGGTGAGTCCTGAAACATCTGAAAAACACAGCTTAGAGAGCATAGGGCACTTCCACTCATGGGGGTATAAATTGGGAAAATTAAAAATCAGCAAGACACAAGCACCCCAAAGTTTAGGGCTGCTCTGTTGACCAGGACCTCCACTTCATTCCACCTTCAATATCCCAGGAAAGAGAAAAATGGGTAAATAAGTTGTGGTCCTTATGTACAATGGAATATCACTCAGCCATGAAATCAATGTCATAAGGCTAGTAGCAGCATGATGAGTGGATTTAGGTACGACGATTCTAAGTGAAATAAGTCACACAGAAAAAGACACGTATCATAAGCTATCACTTATAGAGGGAATGTAAAAACCGCTACACTTGAACTGAATTACAAAGCAGAACAGAGTCACACGTTTAGAAAACACACTATGGCTGGTTAACGGGAAAGGTGAGGTGGGGTGATGCATAAAACAAGGGTTTCAAATTATCTGAGATACCGTTCCATAAACCCAATATGTAATAGACAAGAACTACTCCTTGCTCAGAGAACAGGACTCAACACACCCTATTCACCGCAAAAGAATATATTTGATTAGTAGTAATCTTAAAACCTATGTATTGATATCTCTCTGTTAGTGTGTCAAGTGGGTGTAAAGTGGCATAAACACAGTAGTGAAAAGCAGCTAAACCCCATTATAAAAATAAATTACTTTTAAAAACCCATGATACAAAGACAGTGAAAGAGAGAGGAATTCTTACACAATGCGTTCAGGGGCTGTGATGCAACCTGGATCGACCATATCTAGACCCACAGCTGGGTGAGACATAAGGGTGGACATTCTTGCGGCTGAGAGGTTTGGTGAGGTTGGATGAGCCAACGCAGACCCTTTAAAATAATACTGCGTGACACCCAACCCATGGGTCCCAAATCTCCAGGTTCAAGGGCATCTTCCTACATCAAAAACATGCATGAGAAACCCAGAAGATGCTACACCATGTGATCGGGAATGGTTTCTAAAATGCACCTCATTTATCATCTCCTTGTGCTCGGGTTCGCCATTCCAGCCACTTTCCTAGCAATCTCCCTACTTGGAGCATCAGCACCTTTAACCTCCTGTTCCGTACAGGTTGCAATTTGTACTGAGGATGAACGGGAAGAGGGGGAACCAATGAGAGACTAGATCTAGGTGTTGGGACAAGCACAGGTCACTCTATTTTCCCTTCAGAAAGAAGAATTAACCACAGGCTCAGCCTGCCCCCCGGAAGTAGAATAGGGCCTGAAGCAATCCTGCGCTTTTGCGGCCAACTCCCAAAAAAGCGAGTTGAAAAATGGATCTCAGGGGCACTGCAATTCACAAACCTGCAGAGTTATCAATGATAACTCTCGTCCACAAATATATTGAGGGAATGCAACGAAGAGGATATGAAAGCAAGGCAGAATTGCAGAAACCGACTTAAGGAGGTAGATTCGAATCGCCTTTAAAGCACATGAAAAGCGGCAAAACGTTGACAATGATACCCTTGGCCAAAAAGGGCGTATGCGTTTTTTCCTGAATGTATTCAGGAAAAAACGCATACGCCCTTTTTGGCCAACCAAGCAACCTGGAAAGGCAAATCAGCGCTACAAAGAAGTCTCGCTTCCCATTGGTCAAAAGGGCCATGCTGAAAAAAGTGTCAAAACCAGAAATGCAGGACAGGCCATGGAGAAATGGGAGCCTTGCTACACTGATGGGCGGGATGTAAATTGCCAACAGCCACTCTGGAGAAGTGTACGGTGTGTCCTGAAACATCTAAAAAACACAGCTTAGAGAGCATAGGGCATTTCCACTCATGGGCGTATAAATTGGGAAAACTAAAAATCAGCCAGACACAGGCACACCAAAGTTTAGGGCTGCTCTGTTGACAAGAACCTTCTCTTCATTACACCTTAAATATCCCAGGAAATAGGAAAATGGATAACGATGTTGTGGTCCTTATGTACAATGGAATATCACTCAGCCATGAAATCAATGTCATAAGGCTATTAGCAGCATGATGAGTGGATTTATGTTCGACGATTCTAAGTGAAATAAGTCACACAGAAAAAGACACTTATCATAAGCTATCACTTATAGAGGGAATGTAAAAACCACTACAGTTGAACTGAATTACAAAGCAGAACAGAGTCACACGTTTAGAAAACACACTATGGCTGCTTAACGGGAAAGGTGAGGTGGGGTGATGCATAAAACAAGGGTTTCATATTAGCTCAAATACCGATCCATAAACCCAATATGTAATAGACAAGACCTACTCCTTGCTCAGCGAAGTGGATGCAACACCCCCTATTCAACGAACAAGAATATATCTGACTAGTAAAAATCTTAAAACCTATGTATTGATTTCTCTCTGTAAGTGAATCAAGTGGGTGTAAAGGGGCATAAACACAGCAGTGAAAATCAGGTAAACCCCATTATAAAAATAAATTACTTTAAAATCCCAAAAAACAAAGACAGTGATAGAGGGAGAAATTTTTACATAATTCGTTCCGGGGCTGTGATGCAACCTGGTGTGACCATATCTAGACCCACAGCTGGATGAGAAATAAAGCTGGACACTCTTGGGGCTGAAGGTCTCTTTCCCTATTTACCAGATTGGGAACGTAGAAAGGCTGCCACCCTCTGGCCGTTACCTGCAAAAGCAACTTTAAAACCTGTGCTAATGGTCACTTCATATGAACAAGTACTTCAGGGCTGTAAATGAAACGTGCCCTCAAAATGTCTTGAGGGAGGTAATGGCCAAAAATTTTCAAAATGTGACACTTACTTTAAGAAAACACTTTGAAGAACTAAGCTGTAATCACAGTTTGATAAATAAAAAGGGCATGCTTTAAAGCTCAATTTCAACAGATTATGGGACACATGCAAATTCAACCACAGATAGGTATCAGCTCGCACCTGTTAGAATAACCATCAGCAAGAAAACTACAAACAATAAATATTGAAGGTGTTTTGGAGAAATGCATACCCTCAATTTTAAGTGGGACGTAACCTGGAAAGAGCCACTAATGAGAACTGAATGGTGGTGCCTTTAAAACATACACACTGAGCTACCATATGATACAGCAAGCCCACTCCTTGGCCTATAACATAAGAAGATATAACTGGAAAGACACAGGCAAGCAAATGTGCATTGCAGCAGTATTACAATAGCCAAGACATGGAGGCAACCAGAAAGTCCATCAAGAGGTGCGTGGCCAAAGAAGAACTGGTACACGTACAGATGGAATATTAGCCAGGGAAAAAAATGAAACAATGCCATTTGCAGCACCATGTATGATTCTTGAGGTAATCAGGCAAATTGTACTAAGTCAGAAAGCAAAAGACACATATCCTATAATATCACTTATAGGTCTTAGCTAAAAATTGATACCAATGAAGATATTTCCACAGAGAAATGCAATCACAGATTCATTAAACAAACTTATGGTTCACCAAATGGAAAGGTGTGAGGATTGGATACATTAGGATATTGGGGTTAAGATAGATATAGAAACACATGTGAAATATGTAATCACCAAAGACCTACGTAATACCAAGACAAGACTACTCAACATCGTGTCATAACCTACATGGGAAAATGATCCAAAGAAGAATAGATATATGTATATGTTTAAAAGAACCACATCTTTCACACCTAGAAGAAACAAAACATTTTAATTAAATTTGCTCTGACAAAAAATAAAAATTAAATTAAAAAAAGAACAAGAAGTAATGAGACATAAACTTAAGGGGCTATTTGCTGGCACATTGCATTCTAATTTACAACCAGAACATGACTTCCATTAAGGCTCTGTCATCACTAATAAAGCAGCTTTATAAGCAATGTTGAAGGTAGCTTAAAAGAAGTCTCACTAATTATTGATAGTAACAAGGAAACAAAGAAAAGTAAAAATCTCACTGCAAAAAGTATACATAGGGTAAGGATAGTAGATCAAACACTTATTAAACTTCTGTAAAGAATAAAAGACAACAGTAGTATGTTTTTTTAAAAAGAGAGGGCCCAAATAAATCTGAAATGAAAGAGATGATGTTACAACGGACACCACAGAAATACAAAGTATCCTAAGATACACACAGGGTAACTCAGGGCTCAGACTGGACAGAGCCCACTCTCCAGTCCCCTGTACATGACTTACAGGAGCCTCAGGAACTGAGGAGGGGGTCCCTGAGGAGAGGCTCAAGATAGAATATGGTAGACATTAACATGACTGCATTCATCTTAAACATGCCTGAACTACATTCACACGAGATGATTTTGTCCTGTATGTACATCGGCACCTCTAGTTGGAACTGCAGATCTTTGGCTTCAACACCTCTACTGACAACGTTAGCGTCACCTGCTGTGGACCGTCTCCTATAGGATTTCTAGAATCACAAAACATCGAAGCTTCACAGGACCCAGAGTCTGTGCAACTCCACACAGAGTCTCAGAGTCTCAACTCCACTCAGATACTCCACTCTTGGAGGGCACACACAAAGTAGTGTGCACATCAGGACCCAGGGGAAGGAGCAGTGACCCTGTAGGAGAATGACCAGAACTACCTGCTACTTTTAGAGGGTCTCCTGCAGAGGCAGGTGGTGGCTGTGGCTGTGGCTCACCGTGAGGACAACGACACTGGCAGCAGAAGTTCTGGGAAATACTCCTCGGTGTGAGCCCTCCCAGAGTCCGCCATTAGCCCCACCAAGAGCAAGGTAGGCTCCAGGGCTGGGTCGCCTCAGGCCAAACAACCAACATGGAGGGAACCCAGCCCCATGCATCAGCAGACAAGCGGATTAAACTTTTTATTAAAGTTTTATTTAATCCGTAGACAAGCGGATTAAAGCTCTGCCCACCAAAGCAACACCCAGCTCTACCCACCACCAGTCCTTCCCATCAGGAAGCTTGCACAAGCCTCTAAGATAGACTCATCCACCGGAGAGCAGACAGCAGAAGCAAGAAGAACTACAATTCTGCAGCCTGTGGAAGGAAAACCACATTCACAGAAAGATAGACAAAATGAAAAGGCAGAGGACTTTATACCAGATCAAGGAACAAGATAAAACCCCAGAAAAAAAAACGAAATGAGGTGGAGATAGGGAACCTTCCAGAAAAAAAATTCAGAATAATGATAGTGAAGTTGAGCCAAGACCTTGGAAAAAGAAAGGAGGCAAAGATCGAGAAGATGCAAGATATGTTTAACAAAGACCTAGAAGAATTAAGGAACAAACACCTAGAAGAATTAAAGAACAAACAAACAGAGGTGAACAATGGAATAACTGAAATGAAAAATACACTAGAAGGAATCAGTAGCAGAATAACTGTGGCAGAAGAACGGATAAGTGACCTGGAAGACAGAAAGGTGGAAATCACTGCCATGGAACAGAATAAAGAAAAAGAATGAAAATAAACGAAGACACCCCAAGAGTCCTCTGGGACAACATTAAACGCAACAACATTCGCATTATAGGGGTCCCAGAAGGAGAAGAGAGAGAGAAAGGACCCGAGAATATATTTAAAGAGATAATGGTCAAAAACTTCCCTAGCATGGGAAAAGAAATAGCCACCCAAGTCCAGAAGCACAGAGTGTCCCAGGCAGGATAAACCAAAGGAGAAAAATGACAAGACACATAGTAATCAAATTGACAAAAATTAACGACAAAGAAAAATGATTGAAAGCAGCAAGGGAAAAATGACAAATAACATACAAGGGAACTCCCATAAGGATAACAACTGATTTCTCAGCAGAAAATCTACAAGCCAGAAGGAAGTGGCATGATAAATTTAAAGTGATGAAAGGGAAGAACCTACAACCAAGAGTACTCCACCCTGCAAAGAGCTCATTCAGATTTGATGGAGAAATCAAAAGCCTTACAGACAAGCAAAAGCTAAGAGAATTCAGCACCATGAAACCAGCTCTACACCAAATGCTAAAGGAACTTCTCTAAGTGGGAAACACAAGAGAAGAAAAGGACCCACCAAGACAAACCCATAACAATTAAGAAAAAAGTAGTAGGAACATACATATCGATAATTATCTTAAACGTGAATGCACTACATGTTCCAACCAAAAGACACAGGCTCGCTGAATGGATACAAAAACAAGACCCATATATATGCTGTCTACAAGAGATCCATTTCAGACCTAGGGACACATACAGACTCAAAGTGAGGCGATGGAAAAATATATTCTATGCAAATGAAAATCAAAAGAAAGCTGGAGTAGCAATACTCATATCAGATAAAATAGACTTTAAAATAAAGAATGTTACAAGAGACGAGGAAAGGCACTACATAATGGTCAGGGGATCAATCCAAGAAGAAGATATAACAACTATAAATATATATGTACCCAAAATAGGAGCAGCTCAATGTATAAGGCAACTGCTAACAGCTATAAAAGAGGAAATCGACAGTAACACAATAATAGCGGGGGACTTTAACAGCTCACTTACACCAGTGGAGATCAGCCAGACAGACAATTAATAAGGAAACACAAGCTTTAAATGACACAATAGACCAGATAGAGTTAATTGATATTTATAGGACATTCCATCCAAAAACAGCAGATTACACGTTCTTCTCAACTGCACACGGAACATTCTCCAGGATAGATCACATCTTGGGTCACAGATAAAGCCTCAGTAAATTTAAGAAAACTGAAATCATATCAAGCAGCTGTTCCGACCACAATGCTATGAGATTAGAAATCAATTACACGGAAAAAACCGTAAAAAACACAAACACATGGAGGCTAAACAATACGTTACTAAATAACCAAGAGATCACTGAAGAAATCAAAGAGGAAATCAAAAACTACCTAGAGACAAATGACAACAAAAACACGATGATCCAAAACCTATGGGATGCAGCAAAAGGAGTTCTAAGAGGGAAGTTTATAGCAATACAAGCCTACCTCAAGAAACAAGAAAAATCTCAAATAAACAATCTAACCTTACACCTAGAGGAACTAGAGAAAGAAGAACAAAACCCAAAGTTAGTAGAAGGAAAGAAATCATAAAGATCAGAGCAGAAATAAATGAAATAGAAACAAAGAAAACGAAAGCAAAGATCAATAAAACTAAAAGCTGGTTCTTTGAGAAGATAAGCAAAAATGATCAACCTTTAGCCGGACTCCAGAAAAAGAGGGAGAGGACGCAAATCAACAAAATTAGAAGTGAAAAAGCAGAAGTTATAACAGACACCACAGGAATACAAAGCATCCTAAGAGACTACTACAAGCAACTCTAGGCCAATAAAATGGACAATCTGGAAGAAATGGACAAATTCTTAGAAAGGGATAACCTTCTAAGACTGAACCAGGAAGAAATAGAAAATATGAACAAACCTATCACAAGCAATGAAATTGAAACTGTGATTAAAAATCTTCCAACAAACAAAAGTCCAGAACCAGATGGCATCACAGGTGAATTCTAATTCTATCAAACATTTAGAGCAGAGCTAACACCCAACCTTCTCAAATTCTTCAAAACAATTGCAGCGGAAGGAACACTCCCAAACTCATTCTATGAGACCACCATCACCCTGATACCAAAATCAGACAGAGATACTACAAGGAAAGAAAATTATAGACCAATATCACTGATGAATATAGATGTAAAAATCCTCAACAAAATACTAGCAAACAGAATCGAACAACACATGAAAAGGATCATACACCATGATCAAGTGGGGTTTATCCCAGGGATGCGAGGATTCTTCAATATACACAAATCAATGTGATACACCATATTAACAAATTGTAGAATAAAAGCATATGATCATCTCAATAGATGAAGGAAAAGATTTTGAGAAAATTCAACACTCATTTACGATAAAAACTCTGCAGAGTGTGGGCATAGAGGGAAACTACCTCAACATAATAAAGGCCATATATGACAAACCCACAGCAAACAACATTCTCAATGGTGAAAAACTGAAAGCGTTTCCTCTAAGATCAGGAACAAGACGAGGATGTCCACTCTCACCACTGCTATTCAACATAGTTTTGGAAGTCCTAGCCATGGCAATCAGAGAAGAAAAAGAAATAAAAGGAATACAAAAAGGAAAAGAAGAAGTAAAATTGTCACTGTTTGCAGATGACATGATATCATAGATAGAGAATCCTAAAGATGCCACCAGAAAACCACTGGAGCTAATCAATGAATTTGGTAAAGTTGCAGGATACAAAATTAATGCACAGAAATTGCTTGCATTCCTATACACTAACAATGAAAGATCAGAAAGAGAAATTAAGGAAACAATCCCATTACCACTGCAACAAAAAGAATAAAATACCTAGGAATAAACCTACCTAAGGAAGTAAAAGACCTGTACTCAGAAAACTATAAGACACTGATGAAAGAAATCAAAGATGATATAAACAGATGGAGACATATACCATGTTCTCGGATTAGAAGAATCAATATTGTGAAAATGACTATACTACCCAAAGCAATCTACAGATTCAATGCAATCCCGATCAAAATACCTTTGGCATTTTCTACAGAACAAGAAAAAAAAATCTTAAAATTTGTAGGGAGACACAAAAGACCCTGGATAGCCAAAGCAGTCTTGAGGGGGGGGAAAAAAAGAGCTGGAGGAATCAGACTTCCAGACTTCAGACTATATTGCAAAGCTACAGTAATCAAGATAATATGGTACTGACACAAGAACAGAAATATAGGTCAATAGAGCAGGATAGAAAGCACAGAGATAAACCCACGTACCTATGGTTCACTAATCTATGACAAAGGAGGCAAGGGTATACAATGGAGAAAAGACAGTGTCTTCAGCAAGTGGTGCTGGGAAAACTGGACAGTTACATGTAAAAGAATGAAATTAGTACACACCCTAACACCATACACAAAAATAAACTCAAAATGGATTAGAGACCTAAATATAAGACCAGCCACTATAAAACTCTTAGAGGAAAACATAAGCAGAACAGTCTATGACATAAATCACAGCAAGATCCTTTTTGACCCACCTCCTAGAGAAATGGAAATAAAAACAAAAATAAAAAAATGGGACCGAATGAAACATAAATTCTTTTGCACAGCAAAGGAAAACATAAGCAAGATGAAAAGACAACCATCAGAATGGGAGAAAATATTTTCAAATGAAGCAAATGGCAAAGGATTAATCTCCAAAAAGCAGCTCATGTAGCTCAATATCACAAAACCAAACAATCCAATCCAAAAATGGGCAGAAGACCTAAATAGACATTTCTCCAAAGAAGATATACAGGTTGCCAACAAACACATGAAAGGATGCTGAACATCACTAATCATTAGAGAAATGCAAATCAAAACTACAGTGAGGTATCACCTCACACCAGTCAGAATGGCCATCATCAAAAAATCTACCAACAATAAATGCTGGAGAGGCATTTATTGGAGCAAAGGGAACCCTCTTGCACTGTTGGTGGGAATGTAAATTGATATAGCCACTAGGGAGAACGGTATGGGGGTTCCTTAAAAACTAAAAATAGAACTACCATACAACCCAGCAAACCCACTCCTGGACATTTACCCTGAGAAAACCATAATTCAAAAAGAGTCATGTACCACAATGTTCACTGTAGCTCTATTTACAATAGCCAGGACATGGAAGCAACCTAAGTGTCCATCAACAGATAAATGGATAAGGAAGATGTGGCACAAATATACAATGGAACATTATTCAGCCATAAAAAGAAACGAAATTGAGTTACTTTTAGTGAGGTGGATGGATCTAGAGTCTGTCCTACAGAGTGAAGTAAGTCAGAAAGAGAAAAACAAATACCGTATGCTAACACATATATATGGAATCTTCAAAAAAAAAGTTTATGAAGAACCTAGGGGCAGGAAAGGATTAAGGACACAGACGTAGAGAAAGGACTTGAGGACATGGGGAGAGGGAAGGGTAAGCTGGGACAAAGTGAGAGAGTGGTATGGACATATATACACTACCAAATGTAAAATTGATAGCTACTGGGAAGCAGCCACATAGCACAGGGAGATCAGCGCTGTGCTTTGTGACCACCTAAAAGGGTGGGATAAGGGAGTGAGAGGGAGTTGCAAGAGGGAGGGGATATGGTGTTATATGTATACGCACAGCTGATTCACTTTTTTATACAGCAGAAACTAACACACAATTGTAAAGCAATTATACTCCAATAAAGATGTAAAAGAAAAAAAAAAAGCCCAGAGATAAACCTACACACCTATGGCCCACTAATCTATGACAAAGGAGGCAAGGGTATACAAAGGAGAAAAGACAGTCTCTTCAATAAGTGGTGCTGGGAAAAATGGACAGCTACATGTAAAAGAATGAAATTAGAACACTCCCTAACACCATACACAAAAAATAAACTCAAAATGGATTAGAGACCGAAATGTAAGACCGGACACTATAAAACTCTTAGAGGAAAACATAGGAAGAATACTCTTTGACATAAATCACAGCAAGATCTTTTTTGATCCACCTCCTAGAGTAATGGAATAAAAAAAAATAAACATATGGGAGCAAATGAAACCTAAAAGCTTTTGCAAAGCAAAGGAAACTACAAACAAGACGAAAAGACAACCCTCACAATGGGAGAAAATATTTGCAAACGAATCAATGGACAAAGGATTAATCTCCAATGTATATAAACAGCTCATGCAGCTCAACAGTAAAAAAACAAACAACCCAATCCAAAAATGGGCAGATGACGTAAATAGACATTTGTCCCAAGAAGACATACAGATGACCAAGAAGCACATGAAAAGCTGCTCAACATCACTAATTATTAGAGAAATATAAACCAAAACTACAATGAGGTATCGCCTCACACGAGTTAGAATGGGCATCATCAGAAAATCTACAAGCAACAAATGCTGGAGAGGGTGTGGAGAAAAGGGAACCCTCTTACACTATTTGTGGGAATGTAAATTGATACAGTCACGATGGAGAACAGTATGGAGGTTCCTTAAGAAACTAAAAATAGAATTACCATATGACCCAGCAATCCCACTACTGGCCATATACCCAGAGAAAACCATAATTCAAAAAGACATATTCACCACAATATTCATTGCAGCACTATTTACAATAGCCAGGTCATGGAAGCAACCTAAATGCCCATAGACAGACGAACAGAAAAGATGTGCTACATATATAAAATGGAATATTACTCAGCCATAAAAAGGAATGAAATTGGGTCATTTGTAGAGACGTGGATAGATCTAGAGACTGTCATACAGAGTGAAGTAAGTCAGAAAGAGAAAAACAAATATCGTATATTAACGCATACATGTGGAACCTAGAAAAATGGTAAAGATGAACCGGTTTGCAAGGCAGAAATAGAGACACAGATGTAGAGAACAAATGTATGGACACCAAGGGGGGAAAGTGGCAGGGTGGTGGTGGTGGGATGAATTGCGAGCCTGGGATTGACATATATACACTTATATGTATAAAATAGGTTACCAATAAGAGCCTGCTGTATAAAAAAATGAATAAAATAAATTCAAAAATTAAAAAATAAGTAATACTTAAAAAAATAAAACAGAAAAAAAGTTCTGTCCTTCCCATAGACGTATTTATATGAATGAATTATTTCCATGCTTATATCCATAAATACAAAAAGAGGAATAAAACTTACCTTGAACCAAAAAAGAAAAAAAAAAAAAAAAAAACAGAACCCACTGGTCATACAGAGGAAAACCCTATCAGGGCACTTGCTCCAGGGGTAAACAATTCTGAAGTTGGTCACAGGTGGGGAATCATCTCCCATGCAGCCAGCAGCCCCCACACGAGGAGCGTCCTCATTGCAAAGCTGGGGGACCGTGAGGAGGCGTCTCTGAGTAAACGTGAGCTGAGCCCCAGGCCAGCTGCTGCTGAACTTTTCCCACCCTTCCCAGGTAAAACACCTGAATGTGTGCAAAGACTTTAAAAACTAGAGGAAGGGGCTTGGAGTCACACCAGCGACAGCACGCAGGCCGACTTGGTGCCTGCAGGCCAGCCAGGATGGTCCTGGCCCCGGGCGCTCGTCTGGAAGCTTTCCATTTCCCTGCCTGAGGTACCCCTCCTGTCCCGGCCCCCACTGCTTTTTTCCTTCCTCACCTCTGCCCGGGGAGAAATTCCAGCAGCAAGTATGGGTGACACATCCTCTTCTTTAGCAGGTGGCAGCCCGGCAACTCCTGCAGAAAGTCCAGCAGAGCCCCAGTCACACTGGGCCACTCATAGAGCCGTGGGCCCTACTCCCTCCCACCAGCCCAACCCCGAGACTGCTGACGGGGCAGAGAATATGGCGTCAGGCACAGCTGCAGAGGCTTTTGCTGCCTGGAGGGGTGTTTATATTGACCTCAACCCAGGCACACCTGGGAAGGGCTGGCCGGCCGGGTCAGGCTGCCCAGGTCAGCCAATCCTCGCCCCTCAGGGGCTCAGAGTTGCAGAAAATGGGCCTTGCTGCACCGGCCAGATCCAAGGAACAGGTGTAGGGTCCCGAGAGTCAGGATAGATAAGGGGCGGCAGCCCTGGCTTGTTTTCGAATCATTTTATCTGGTCCATGAGTGGGAGACAACTTCAAGAAGACCCTCTGCTAATGAGAGGAACCCAGGAGTCAGGGAGAGGAGGGGTGGTGGGTGGAGACAGAGGCCTGGTGCCCCGGCTGCAGTGGAAGCCCCTGGAAGACCAGGCAGAGGGAGGCCGCACAGAGTGAAGCCTAGGGTCACAGACCTGTTGGAGCTGCTGTTTGTTAGTTCAAGCTCTGCTCTGAGGTGCTCTGTGTCAGCTCTGAGTGACAGGGGTGCTGGGGGTGCTCTGCAATGAGGGCTATGTGCACGGTTCCTGTGTGCCCAGCCCTGCCGGGGTACCTGTCCACGGGAGCTCCATATCCAGGGAGGGGCCTGCCCACGAGAGCCCCGTGGGCTGCTGCGTACCTGCCCAGGTGAGCTCCATATCCTGGGAGGGGCCTGACCACAAGAGCCCCGTGGGCTGCTGGGGACCTGGTAGAGGACGCCAGGACAGTCAGTGAAGCCACAGAGGATATACATCTAGTAGTTCCTAATTCCTACACCCTGCTGGTCATTCTACCATCCACCAGGACATGGCATTCTGTATTAGACTTCAATGATGCCTTCTTCTGTATTCCATTAGTCCCAGAGTCACAAGAAATTTTGGCTGTGAGTGGCAGGACTCAACCTACAACAAAAACAATACTGCTGGGCCGTCCTGCCCCAGGGGTTCAAAAATTCCCACACCATCTTTGGGGAAACGTTAGCTAAAGACCTAAAAGATCTACCTCTGGAGAAGGGAACCCTCCTTCAATATGCAGATGACATTCTGATCACCAGCCCGACTAAGGAGGCCTCTGAACTACCTAGCCAATAAAAGATAGAAGGTGTCCAAGGAAAAGGCTCAAATATCACAAACTAAGGTGGCCTTCCTGGGCTTCATTCGCACAGAAGGTCGGAGAAGCCCACCCCAGGAAAGGGAAGAAGCCATTTGCAGCCTCACCTTTCCTGAAACTAGAAGACAGCTTAGGGGTTCCTGGGGAGACCGGGGTTTGCTGCATCTGGATCCCTAACTACAGTCTAATAGCTGGGCCTCTATATGAAACACTGAAAGGAAAAGATGATGATCCTTTTGAATAGAATCCAGAAGCGGCCTTTCAAGAATGGAAAGAGCAGTCAATTCAGACCCTGGCCCTGGACCTCCCTAAGTTAGCTAAACCCTTTGACCTTTACATTCCTGGTCCAAGGCGAATCGCCCTTGGAGTATTAGTGCAAAAACTGGGACCACTTGAAATGGAACAATGTAAGAATGCCCTCCAGGCATTGGCCAGCCACCCCATCCGACCAGGATACTGGGGGTATCTAAAAACCTGGAAATCAGCAGCCCGCAAGGCCAGCTCCCTCCTAAGGGAAAAGGACGCCACTTGGTGATCCTAACCACCCACCATGCCCTGAAGTTGCAGGGATTGCTCCGTGGGCACAATGACCTCGAGTGAGGAGGCCCTCCAACACCAACCTCCAGAGAGACAACCTGGGGCAATGGGCCCCCATGACGACTCGTGTGACCATCACTTGACCTGGAGCTTCTCTCAGAAAACAACAAGAGTGTGCCCCCAAAGAGCAGACTATTGCTTACAGGACTTACTGCACCCAGAGCGGAGCTAATAAACTTGGCAGGGGAACCGTAAATAACGCTGCCACCATAGAAAAGCCTACAGACACCGCAGTGACGGCGGCCAATGAGACCGGCTGTACTCCTGGCTACTTCAAAAGGCCGTTGACTGAGTGGCCGTCATGGTCCTGGATCACCACCGGCCCTGGACTGTCTGGGAGTTGAGCAAGCAGGGCTCTGACACCTGGTGCTGTTTGTACGTTAATTCAGTGGCCTAACTGAAGAAAGCACAGACTACTGGTCAGAGCATCTAGGCTGGCAGAAACCATCAGCCTAAGGGGGCCGAACCAATGTGGAGCAGGGTAAAACCGCCCACCCCCCCAGCGTCTCTGCACATCTCTTTCTTGGACCCTTAAAGGTCATTAGATTCTATAAAACTTCCAATGCTGGTGCTCAGGCAGACGAGCAGTGAGGGAGGAGGCCTGCAGACAATCAACCTCACCTGGAGGCTGCTGGGGAGAAGTCCTGCCCCTCCCCCCGGGTATGAGGACACCCAACTCAGCATGAAGCATTTACAGAAGACGTGTCTGCACCCTCAGTGCCCCAAGAATGAGGAATGGGACAAAAGGCAGAGGAGGGCTTTGTCACTGGCAAAGCCCATTAAAAATTCCTGGGAGATAAAAATAGAATCTGGGCAATAAAATAAAGTCTAACCATTTTTTCCTTTGTGCTTTGTCTAATTTCACTTGCTCCTAGGTTTCCACATGCAGAGGTCCCACACCCGACACTTCAGACCCGATTTCCTCGTGCAAAATGGCTGGGCCGACACCTCAGCTCGTGGGGCCCCGTGCAGACTCTGCGACATAGAGCCTGAGCTCCAGCCAACCTGGCCCTCGAGAGCTCCGCCCCCTCCCTCCCGCTGATGCTGACAGGATCCCTACACAGCAGCCCGGCCCACAACCCGCAGGGGAGCACACACTCTCACCTCTCCATTCTCTGATCAAAATATAAAGTTTTCCTTTGCTTCTGAACCAAAGTCAGTCTCGATCTGTTGGCTCCAATGACACTGGGCAGGGAGACCCTTGTTGGGGCCCACTCTGCAGGATCAGTAACAGAATTTGAGAACATTGTAACTTCAATGAACAGATGTGTGAGCCAAACTGTAATTAACATAGAGCAGTGTATAAGGCTCGTGTAAAATAAGATGTTTCTAACACTTCCATTTGATATTTCCATCACTTTATTATAAGCAAGTTCAGTGGAGGGGTTTGTCTTATTTGTCAGGTCAACAGTAGAGAAATGCAGTGATTTCTTTCCAAGGATGTACATCTAATAATCTTGGTTGAAGTTTCAACCTTGTTTGGAATGATTTTCCATTGAAAATGATACCTCTCTTTCAGCTCCTAGATTTCTGAGAAGTATAAAATCTTATATTTTTTATTACCAAAGGGGAAAGGTGGGAGGAGGGATAAATTAACAGTTCCAGACTAACATATACACACTGCTATGTATAAAATATATCATCAACAAGGAACTACTGTATAGCACAGGGAACTATACTCAATATTTTGTAATGACCCCTGAGGGGAAATAATCTGAAAAACAATAGATATCTATATCGACATCATCTATCAACTACAGATAAAATGGAAACTAAAGGAGGCCGATGGTGAGCGTTTCTGAACCTGAAGACTTCAATCATCTAAAGTTCGGACTCTGCCCACGGCCCAAGTCCCTTAATGAACACACATGTACCAGTAGCTTAAAAATTCCCCAGATTGGAGTTCGGGGAGACACTGATTTGGAAAAATCCCTTGTGTTCTCCTTACATACACGGGACCTTTCCTACAGCTAAAACATGCCTGTGACACCCAGAAGATGGAACACGGTTGGATCAGGAAGATTTTGGAAAAGGCACCAAAACGCCTAATTTCCTGGTTGTTGGGTTCACCTCTCCAGCCTTTTTCCTTAAAAGCTCCCCACTTGAGGATGTCAGCACCTTCAACATCCAGTTGCACAGAAATTGGAATTTGTCCAAAGGAAGAAGGGGAAGGAGGAGAAACAAGGAGAGCCAAGCCCTAGATGTTCGGAGAGGCACATGTCACTCTACTTTCCAGTCAGGAAGAAGAATTAAGCAAAGGCTTAGCCTGCCACCGGGAACCAGAGTAGGGCCAGAAGCAAATGAGAGTTTCTGCGGAAAGCTCCCAAAAAAGCGAGTTGAAAAATGGAGCTCAGGGGCACTGCAATTCACAAATCTGCAGAGTTATAAATGATAACTCTCGTCCACAAATATATTGAGGGAAGGCAACGAAGAGGATTTGAAATCAAGGCAGAATTGCAGGAAACAGATTTCAGGAGTTAGATTCGAATCAACCCTAAAGCACATGAAAAGCGGCAAAACGTCGACAATGATGCACTTGGCCAAAAAGAGCATATGCGTTTTTTTCTGAATGAATTCAGGAAAAAACCCATAGGCCCTTTGTGGCCAACCAAGCAAGCCGGAAATGCAATTCAGCACTACAAAGAAGTCTGACTTCCCATCGGTCAAAATGGCCTTGCTAAAAAAGTGTAAAAACAAGAAATGCAGGAGAGGCCAGGGAGGAAAGGGAGCCTTGTTACACTGATGGGTGGGGTATAAATTGCCAATGATGACTCTGGAGAAGGGTATGGTGTTTCCTAAAACATCTAAAAAACACAGCTAGAGAGAAAGGAGCACATCCACTCATGGGCGTAGAAATTGGGAAAACTAAAAATCAGCAAGACACAGGCACCCCAAACATTAGGGCTGCTCTGTAGACAAAAACCTCCACTTAATTCCACCTTAAATATCCAAGGAAAGAGAAAAATGGATAAAGAAGTTGTGGTCCATATGTACAATTGTATATCACTCAGGCGTGAGATAAATATTATAAGGCTGGTAGCAGCATGATGAGTGGATTTAGGTAGGACTATTCTAAGTGAAATAAGTCACACAGAAAAAGACACTTATCATAAGATATCACTAACAGAGGGAATGTAAAAACTGCTACACTTGAACGGAATTACAAAACAGAACAGATTCACACATTAAGAAAACACACTATGGTTGCTTAACGGGAAAGGTGAGGTGGGGTGATGCATAAAACAAGGATTTCAAATTAGCTCAGATAACGTTCCATAAATCCAATATGTAATAGACAAGACCTACTCCTTGCTCAGTGAACTGGACTCAACACCCCCTATTCACCGCTCAAGAACATATATGACTAGTAAGAATCGTAAAACCTGTGTATTGATATCTCTCTGGAAGTGAGTCAAGTGGGTGTAAAGCTGCATAAACACAGCCGTGAAAAGCAGCTAAACCCCATTATAAAAATAAATTACTTTTAAAAACCCGTGAAACAAAGACAGTGAAAGAGAGAAATTCTTACAAAATTCGTTCAGGGGCTGTGATGCAACCTGGATTGACCAAATCTAGACCCACAGCTGGATGAGACATAAGGGTGGACACTCTCGGGGCTGAGAGGCTTGGTGAGGTTGGGGGAGCAAACGCAGAGCCTTTAAAGTAATACTGCCTGTTACCCATCCCATGGGTTCCAAATCTCCAGGTTCAAGGGCATCTTCCTACATCGAAAACATGCATGAGAAACCCAGAAGGTGGTACACTGTGTGATCGGGAAAGGTTTCTAAAACGCACCTCATTTCTCCTCTCCTTGTGCTCGGGTTCGCCATTCCAGCTGCTTTAGTAGCAATCGCCCTCCATGGAGAATCAGCACCTTTAACCTCCTGTTCCATACAGCTTGCAATTTGTCCTGAGGATGAACGGAAAGACGGGGAGCCAATGAGAGATTAGCTCTTGGTGTTGGGACAGGCACAGGTCACTCTATTTTCCCATCAGGAAGAAGAATTAACCACAGGCTCAGCGTGCCGCCCAGAACAGGAATAGTGCCTGAGGCCATCCTGCGCTTTTGCGGACAGCTCCCAAAAAAGCGAGTTGAAAAATGGAGTTCAGGGGCATTGCAATTCACAAACCAGCAGAGTTATAAATGATAACTCTCGTCCAAAAATATATTGAGGGAAGGCAACGAAGAGGATTTGAAATCAAGGCAGAATTGCAAGAAACAGATTTCAGGAGGTAGATACGAATCGCCTTTAAAGCACATGAAAAGCGGCAAAACGTCGAAAATGATGCCCTTGGCCAAAAAGGGCGTATGCGTTTTTTCCTGAATATATTCAGGAAAAAACGCATACGCCATTTTTGGCCAACCTAGCAACCTGGAAAGGCAAATCAGTGCTACAAAGAAGTCTCGCTTCCCATCAGTCAAAAGGGCCATGCTGAAAAAAGTGTCAAAACCAGAAATGCAGGACAGGCCATGGAGAAATGGGAGCCTTGCTACACTGATGGGCGGGATGTAAATTGCCAACAGCCACACTGGAGAAGTGTCCGGTGAGTCCTGAAACATCTGAAAAACACAGCTTAGAGAGCATAGGGCACTTCCACTCATGGGGGTATAAATTGGGAAAATGAAAAATCAGCAAGACACAAGCACCCCAAAGTTTAGGGCTGCTCTGTTGACCAGGACCTCCACTTCATTCCACCTTCAATATCCCAGGAAAGAGAAAAATGGATAAAGAAGTTGTAGTCCTTATGTACAATGGAATATCACTCAGCCATGAAATCAATGTCGTAAGGTTAGTAGCAGCATGATGAGTGGATTTAGGTACGACGATTCTAAGTGAAATAAGTCACACAGAAAAGGACACTTCTCATAAGGTATCACTGATAGAGGGAATGTAAAAACCGTTACACTTGAACTGAATTACAAAACAGAACAGAGTCATACATGCAGAAAACACACTATGGCTGCTTAACGGGAAAGGTGAGGTGGGGTGATACATAAAACAAGGGTATCAAATTAGCTCAGATACCGTTCCATAAACCCAATATGTAATAGACAAGACCTACTCCTTGCTCAGAAAACTGGACTCAACACGCCCTATTCACCGCACAAGAATATATCTGACTAATAATAATCGTAAAACCTATGTATTGATATCTCTCTGTTAGTGTGTCAAGTGGGTGTAAAGCGGCATAAACACAGCAGTGAAAAGCAGCTAAACCCCATTATAAAAATAAATTACTTTGTAACACCCATGAAACCAAGATGGTGAAAGAGAGAGAAATTCTTACACAATGCGTTCAGGGGCTGTGATGCAACCTGGATTGACCATATCTAGACCCACAGCTGGATGAGACATAAGGGTGGACACTCTTGGGGCTGAGAGGTTTGGTGAGGTTGGGTGAGCAAATGCAGACCCTTTAAAGTAATACTGCGTGGTACCCATCGCATGGGTCCCAAATCTCCAGGTTCAAGGGCATCTTCCTACATCAAAAACATGCATGAGAAACCCAGAAGATGGTACACCGTGTGATGGGGAAAGGTTTCTAAAACGCACCTCATTTCTCATCGCCTTGTGCCCGGGTTCGCCATTCCAGCCGCTTTACTAGCAAGCTCCCTACTTGGAGCATCAGCACCTTTAACCTCCTGTTCCGTAGAGGTTGCAATTTGTCCTGAGGATAAACGGGAAGACGTGGAACCAACGAGAGACTAGCTCTTGGTGTTGGGACAGGCACAGGTCACTCTATTTTCCCATCAGAAAGAAGAATTAACCACAGGCTCAGCCTGCCCCCCGGAACCAGAACAGGGCCTGAAGCCATTCTGCGATTTTGCGGCCAGCTCCCATAAAAACAAGTTGTAAAATGGAGGTTCAGGGCACTGCAATTCACAAACCTGCAGAGTTATAAATGATAACTCTCGTCCACAAATATATTGAGGGAAGGCCAAGAAGAGGATTTGAAATCAAGGCAGAATTGCACGAAACAGATTTCAGGAGGTAGATACGAATCGCCTTTAAAGCACATGAAAAGCGGCAAAACGTTGACAATGATGCCCTTGGCCAAAAAGGGCGTATGCGTTTTTTCCTGAATATATTCAGGAAAAAACGCATACGCCCTTTTTGGCCAACCAAGCAACCTGGAAAGGCAAATCAGCGCTACAAAGAAGTCTCGCTTCGCATCGGTCAAAAGGGCCATGCTGAAAAAAGTGTCAAAACCAGAAATGCAGAACAGGCCATGGAGAAATGGGAGCCTTGCTACACTGATGGGCGGGATGTAAATTGCCAAGAGCCACTCTGGAGAAGTGTCCGGTGAGTCCTGAAACATCTGAAAAACACAGCTTAGAGAGCATAGGGCACTTCCACTCATGGGGGTATAAATTGGGAAAATTAAAAATCAGCAAGACACAAGCACCCCAAAGTTTAGGGCTGCTCTGTTGACCAGGACCTCCACTTCATTCCACCTTAAATATCCCAGGAAAGAGAAAAATGGATAAAGAAGTTGTCGTCCTTATGTACAATGGAGTATCACTCAGCCATGAAATCAATGTCGTAAGGTTAGTAGCAGCATGATGAGTGGATTTAGGTACGACGATTCTAAGTGAAATAAGTCACACAGAAAAGGACACTTCTCATAAGGTATCACTGATAGAGGGAATGTAAAAACCGTTACACTTGAACTGAATTACAAAACAGAACAGAGTCACACATGCAGAAAACACACTATGGCTGCTTAACGGGAAAGGTGAGGTGGGGTGATACATAAAACAAGGGTATCAAATTAGCTCAGATACCGTTCCATAAACCCAATATGTAATAGACAAGACCTACTCCTTGCTCAGAGAACTGGACTCAACACGCCCTATTCACCGCACAAGAATATATCTGACTAATGATAATCGAAAAACCTATGTATTGATATCTCTCTGTTAGTGTGTCAAGTGGGTGTAAAGCGGCATAAACACAGCAGTGAAAAGCAGCTAAACCCCATTATAAAAATAAATTACTTTGAAACACCCATGAAACAAAGACAGTGAAAGAGAGAGAAATTCTTACACAATGCGTTCAGGGGCTGTGATGCAACCTGGATTGACCATATCTAGACGCACAGCTGGATGAGACATAAGGGTGGACACTCTTGGGGCTGAGAGGTTTGGTGAGGTTGGGTGAGCAAACGCAGACCCTTTAAAGGAATACTGCGTGGTACCCATCGCATGGGTCCCAAATCTCCAGGTTCAAGGGCATCTTCCTACATCAAAAACATGCATGAGAAACCCAGAAGATGGTACACCGTGTGATGGGGAAAGGTTTCTAAAACGCACCTCATTTCTCATCTCCTTGTGCCCGGGTTCGCCATTCCAGCCGCTTTACTAGCAAGCTCCCTACTTGGAGCATCAGCACCTTTAACCTCCTGTTCCGTACAGGTTGCAATTTGTCCTGAGGATAAACGGGAAGACGTGGAACCAACGTGAGACTAGCTCTTGGTGTTGGGACAGGCACAGGTCACTCTATTTTCCCATCAGAAAGAAGAATTAACCACAGGCTCAGCCTGCCCCCCGGAACCAGAACAGGGCCTGAAGCCATTATGCGATTTTGCGGCCAGCTCCCATAAAAACGAGTTGTAAAATGGAGGTTCAGGGCACTGCAATTCACAAACCTGCAGAGTTATAAATGATAACTCTCGTCCACAAATATATTGAGGGGAGGCAAAGAAGAGGATTTGAAATCAAGGCAGAATTGCAGGAAACAGATTTCAGGAGGTAGATACGAATCGCCTTTAAAGCACATGAAAAGCGGCAAAACGTTGACAATGATGCCCTTGGCCAAAAAGGGCGTATGCGTTTTTTCCTGAATATATTCAGGAAAAAACGCATACGCCCTTTTTGGCCAACCAAGCCACCTGGAAAGGCAAATCAGCGCTACAAAGAAGTCTCGCTTCCCATCGGTCAAAAGGGCCATGCTGAAAAAAGTGTCAAAACCAGAAATGCAGGACAGGCCATGGAGAAATGGGAGCCTTGCTACACTGATGGGCGGGATGTAAATTGCCAAGAGCCACTCTGGAGAAGTGTCCGGTGAGTCCTGAAACATCTGAAAAACACAGCTTAGAGAGCATAGGGCACTTCCACTCATGGGGGTATAAATTGGGAAAATTAAAAATCAGCAAGACACAAGCACCCCAAAGTTTAGGGCTGCTCTGTTGACCAGGACCTCCACTTCATTCCACCTTAAATATCCCAGGAAAGAGAAAAATGGATAAAGAAGTTGTGGTCCTTATGTACAATGGAATATCACTCAGCCAGGAAATCAATGTCGTAAGGTTAGTAGCAGCATGATGAGTGGATTTAGGTACGACGATTCTAAGTGAAATAAGTCACACAGAAAAGGACACTTCTCATAAGGTATCACTGATAGAGGGAATGTAAAAACCGTTACACTTGAACTGAATTACAAAACAGAACAGAGTCACACATGCAGAAAACACACTATGGCTGCTTAACGGGAAAGGTGAGGTGGGGTGATACATAAAACAAGGGTATCAAATTAGCTCAGATACCGTTCCATAAACCCAATATGTAATAGACAAGACCTACTCCTTGCTCAGAGAACTGGACTCAACACGCCCTATTCACCGCACAAGAATATATCTGACTAATGATAATCGTAAAACCTATGTATTGATATCTCTCTGTTAGTGTGTCAAGTGGGTGTAAAGCGGCATAAACACAGCAGTGAAAAGCAGCTAAACCCCATTATAAAAATAAATTACTTTGAAACACCCATGAAACAAAGACAGTGAAAGAGAGAGAAATTCTTACACAATGCGTTCAGGGGCTGTGATGCAACCTGGATTGACCATATCTAGACGCACAGCTGGATGAGACATAAGGGTGGACACTCTTGGGGCTGAGAGGTTTGGTGAGGTTGGGTGAGCAAACGCAGACCCTTTAAAGGAATACTGCGTGGTACCCATCGCATGGGTCCCAAATCTCCAGGTTCAAGGGCATCTTCCTACATCAAAAACATGCATGAGAAACCCAGAAGATGGTACACCGTGTGATGGGGAAAGGTTTCTAAAACGCACCTCATTTCTCATCTCCTTGTGCCCGGGTTCGCCATTCCAGCCGCTTTACTAGCAAGCTCCCTACTTGGAGCATCAGCACCTTTAACCTCCTGTTCCGTACAGGTTGCAATTTGTCCTGAGGATAAACGGGAAGACGTGGAACCAACGTGAGACTAGCTCTTGGTGTTGGGACAGGCACAGGTCACTCTATTTTCCCATCAGAAAGAAGAATTAACCACAGGCTCAGCCTGCCCCCCGGAACCAGAACAGGGCCTGAAGCCATTATGCGATTTTGCGGCCAGCTCCCATAAAAACGAGTTGTAAAATGGAGGTTCAGGGCACTGCAATTCACAAACCTGCAGAGTTATAAATGATAACTCTCGTCCACAAATATATTGAGGGGAGGCAAAGAAGAGGATTTGAAATCAAGGCAGAATTGCAGGAAACAGATTTCAGGAGGTAGATACGAATCGCCTTTAAAGCACATGAAAAGCGGCAAAACGTTGACAATGATGCCCTTGGCCAAAAAGGGCGTATGCGTTTTTTCCTGAATATATTCAGGAAAAAACGCATACGCCCTTTTTGGCCAACCAAGCCACCTGGAAAGGCAAATCAGCGCTACAAAGAAGTCTCGCTTCCCATCGGTCAAAAGGGCCATGCTGAAAAAAGTGTCAAAACCAGAAATGCAGGACAGGCCATGGAGAAATGGGAGCCTTGCTACACTGATGGGCGGGATGTAAATTGCCAAGAGCCACTCTGGAGAAGTGTCCGGTGAGTCCTGAAACATCTGAAAAACACAGCTTAGAGAGCATAGGGCACTTCCACTCATGGGGGTATAAATTGGGAAAATTAAAAATCAGCAAGACACAAGCACCCCAAAGTTTAGGGCTGCTCTGTTGACCAGGACCTCCACTTCATTCCACCTTAAATATCCCAGGAAAGAGAAAAATGGATAAAGAAGTTGTGGTCCTTATGTACAATGGAATATCACTCAGCCAGGAAATCAATGTCGTAAGGTTAGTAGCAGCATGATGAGTGGATTTAGGTACGACGATTCTAAGTGAAATAAGTCACACAGAAAAGGACACTTCTCATAAGGTATCACTGATAGAGGGAATGTAAAAACCGTTACACTTGAACTGAATTACAAAACAGAACAGAGTCACACATGCAGAAAACACACTATGGCTGCTTAACGGGAAAGGTGAGGTGGGGTGATACATAAAACAAGGGTATCAAATTAGCTCAGATACCGTTCCATAAACCCAATATGTAATAGACAAGACCTACTCCTTGCTCAGAGAACTGGACTCAACACGCCCTATTCACCGCACAAGAATATATCTGACTAATAATAATCGTAAAACCTATGTATTGATATCTCTCTGTTAGTGTGTCAAGTGGGTGTAAAGCGGCATAAACACAGCAGTGAAAAGCAGCTAAACCCCATTATAAAAATAAATTACTTTGAAACACCCATGAAACAAAGACAGTGAAAGAGAGAGAAATTCTTACACAATGCGTTCAGGGGCTGTGATGCAACCTGGATTGACCATATCTAGACGCACAGCTGGATGAGACATAAGGGTGGACACTCTTGGGGCTGAGAGGTTTGGTGAGGTTGGGTGAGCAAACGCAGACCCTTTAAAGGAATACTGCGTGGTACCCATCGCATGGGTCCCAAATCTCCAGGTTCAAGGGCATCTTCCTACATCAAAAACATGCATGAGAAACCCAGAAGATGGTACACCGTGTGATGGGGAAAGGTTTCTAAAACGCACCTCATTTCTCATCTCCTTGTGCCCGGGTTCGCCATTCCAGCCGCTTTACTAGCAAGCTCCCTACTTGGAGCATCAGCACCTTTAACCTCCTGTTCCGTAGAGGTTGCAATTTGTCCTGAGGATAAACGGGAAGACGTGGAACCAACGAGAGACTAGCTCTTGGTGTTGGGACAGGCACAGGTCACTCTATTTTCCCATCAGAAAGAAGAATTAACCACAGGCTCAGCCTGACCCCCGGAACCAGAACAGGGCCTGAAGCCATTCTGCGATTTTGCGGCCAGCTCCCATAAAAACGAGTTGTAAAATGGAGGTTCAGGGCACTGCAATTCACAAACCTGCAGAGTTATAAATGAGAACTCTCGTCCACAAATATATTGAGGGAAGGCAAAGAAGAGGATTTGAAATCAAGGCAGAATTGCAGGAAACAGATTTCAGGAGGTAGATACGAATCGCCTTTAAAGCACATGAAAAGCGGCAAAACGTTGACAATGATGCCCTTGGCCAAAAAGGGCGTATGCGTTTTTTCCTGAATATATTCAGGAAAAAACGCATACGCCCTTTTTGGCCAACCAAGCAACCTGGAAAGGCAAATCAGCGCTACAAAGAAGTCTCGCTTCCCATCGGTCAAAAGGGCCATGCTGAAAAAAGTGTCAAAACCAGAAATGCAGGACAGGCCATGGAGAAATGGGAGCCTTGCTACACTGATGGGCGGGATGTAAATTGCCAAGAGCCACTCTGGAGAAGTGTCCGGTGAGTCCTGAAACATCTGAAAAACACAGCTTAGAGAGCATAGGGCACTTCCACTCATGGGGGTATAAATTGGGAAAATTAAAAATCAGCAAGACACAAGCACCCCAAAGTTTAGGGCTGCTCTGTTGACCAGGACCTCCACTTCATTCCACCTTAAATATCCCAGGAAAGAGAAAAATGGATAAAGAAGTTGTGGTCCTTATGTACAATGGAATATCACTCAGCCAGGAAATCAATGTCGTAAGGTTAGTAGCAGCATGATGAGTGGATTTAGGTACGACGATTCTAAGTGAAATAAGTCACACAGAAAAGGACACTTCTCATAAGGTATCACTTTTAGAGGGAATGTAAAAAGCGTTACACTTGAACTGAATTACAAAACAGAACAGAGTCACACATGCAGAAAACACACTATGGCTGCTTAACGGGAAAGGTGAGGTGGGGTGATACATAAAACAAGGGTATCAAATTAGCTCACATACCGTTCCATAAACCCAATATGTCATAGACAAGACCTACTCCTTGCTCAGAGAACTGGACTCAACACGCCCTATTCACCGCACAAGAATATATCTGATTAATAATAATCGTAAAACCTATGTATTGATATCTCTCTGTTAGTGTGTCAAGTGGGTGTAAAGCGGCATAAACACAGCAGTGAAAAGCAGCTAAACCCCATTATAAAAATAAATTATTTTGAAACACCCATGAAACAAAGACAGTGAAAGAGAGAGAAATTCTTACACAATGAGTTCAGGGGCTGTGATGCAACCTGGATTGACCATATCTAGACCCACAGCTGGATGAGACATAAGGGTGGACACTCTTGGGGCTGAGAGGTTTGGTGAGGTTGGGTGAGCAAACGCAGACCCTTTAAAGGAATACTGCGTGGTACCCATCGCATGGGTCCCAAATCTCCAGGTTCAAGGGCATCTTCCTACATCAAAAACATGCATGAGAAACCCAGAAGATGGTACACTGTGTGATGGGGAAAGGTTTCTAAAACACACCTCATTTCTCATCTCCTTGTGCCCGGGTTCGCCATTCCAGCCTCTTTACTAGCAAGCTCCCTACTTGGAGCATCAGCACCTTTAACCTCCTGTTCCATACAGGTTGCAATTTGTCCTGAGGATAAACGGGAATACGTGGAACCAAAGAGAGACTAGCTCTTGGTGTTGGGACAGGCACAGGTCACTCTATTTTCCCATCAGAAAGAAGAATTAACCACAGGCTCAGCCTGACCCCCGGAACCAGAACAGGACCTGAAGCCATTCTGCGATTTTGCGGCCAGCTCCCATAAAAACGAGTTGTAAAACGGAGGTTCAGGGCACTGCAATTTACAAACCTGCAGAGTTATAAATGATAACTCTCGTCCACAAATATATTGAGGGAAGGCAAAGAAGAGGATTTGAAATCAAGGCAGAATTGCAGGAAACAGATTTCAGGAGGTAGATACGAATCGCCTTTAAAGCACATGAAAAGCGGCAAAACGTTGACAATGATGCCCTTGGCCAAAAAGGGCGTATGCGTTTTTTCCTGAATATATTCAGGAAAAAACGCATACGCCCTTTTTGGCCAACCAAGCCACCTGGAAAGGCAAATCAGCGCTACAAAGAAGTCTCGCTTCCCATCGGTCAAAAGGGCCATGCTGAAAAAAGTGTCAAAACCAGAAATGCAGGACAGGCCATGGAGAAATGGGAGCCTTGCTACACTGATGGGCGGGATGTAAATTGCCAAGAGCCACTCTGGAGAAGTGTCCGGTGAGTCCTGAAACATCTGAAAAACACAGCTTAGAGAGCATAGGGCACTTCCACTCATGGGGGTATAAATTGGGAAAATTAAAAATCAGCAAGACACAAGCACCCCAAAGTTTAGGGCTGCTCTGTTGACCAGGACCTCCACTTCATTCCACCTTAAATATCCCAGGAAAGAGAAAAATGGATAAAGAAGTTGTGGTCCTTATGTACAATGGAATATCACTCAGCCAGGAAATCAATGTCGTAAGGTTAGTAGCAGCATGATGAGTGGATTTAGGTACGACGATTCTAAGTGAAATAAGTCACACAGAAAAGGACACTTCTCATAAGGTATCACTGATAGAGGGAATGTAAAAACCGTTACACTTGAACTGAATTACAAAACAGAACAGAGTCACACATGCAGAAAACACACTATGGCTGCTTAACGGGAAAGGTGAGGTGGGGTGATACATAAAACAAGGGTATCAAATTAGCTCAGATACCGTTCCATAAACCCAATATGTAATAGACAAGACCTACTCCTTGCTCAGAGAACTGGACTCAACACGCCCTATTCACCGCACAAGAATATATCTGACTAATAATAATCGTAAAACCTATGTATTGATATCTCTCTGTTAGTGTGTCAAGTGGGTGTAAAGCGGCATAAACACAGCAGTGAAAAGCAGCTAAACCCCATTATAAAAATAAATTACTTTGAAACACCCATGAAACAAAGACAGTGAAAGAGAGAGAAATTCTTACACAATGCGTTCAGGGGCTGTGATGCAACCTGGATTGACCATATCTAGACGCACAGCTGGATGAGACATAAGGGTGGACACTCTTGGGGCTGAGAGGTTTGGTGAGGTTGGGTGAGCAAACGCAGACCCTTTAAAGGAATACTGCGTGGTACCCATCGCATGGGTCCCAAATCTCCAGGTTCAAGGGCATCTTCCTACATCAAAAACATGCATGAGAAACCCAGAAGATGGTACACCGTGTGATGGGGAAAGGTTTCTAAAACGCACCTCATTTCTCATCTCCTTGTGCCCGGGTTCGCCATTCCAGCCGCTTTACTAGCAAGCTCCCTACTTGGAGCATCAGCACCTTTAACCTCCTGTTCCGTAGAGGTTGCAATTTGTCCTGAGGATAAACGGGAAGACGTGGAACCAACGAGAGACTAGCTCTTGGTGTTGGGACAGGCACAGGTCACTCTATTTTCCCATCAGAAAGAAGAATTAACCACAGGCTCAGCCTGACCCCCGGAACCAGAACAGGGCCTGAAGCCATTCTGCGATTTTGCGGCCAGCTCCCATAAAAACGAGTTGTAAAATGGAGGTTCAGGGCACTGCAATTCACAAACCTGCAGAGTTATAAATGATAACTCTCGTCCACAAATATATTGAGGGAAGGCAAAGAAGAGGATTTGAAATCAAGGCAGAATTGCAGGAAACAGATTTCAGGAGGTAGATACGAATCGCCTTTAAAGCACATGAAAAGCGGCAAAACGTTGACAATGATGCCCTTGGCCAAAAAGGGCGTATGCGTTTTTTCCTGAATATATTCAGGAAAAAACGCATACGCCCTTTTTGGCCAACCAAGCAACCTGGAAAGGCAAATCAGCGCTACAAAGAAGTCTCGCTTCCCATCGGTCAAAAGGGCCATGCTGAAAAAAGTGTCAAAACCAGAAATGCAGGACAGGCCATGGAGAAATGGGAGCCTTGCTACACTGATGGGCGGGATGTAAATTGCCAAGAGCCACTCTGGAGAAGTGTCCGGTGAGTCCTGAAACATCTGAAAAACACAGCTTAGAGAGCATAGGGCACTTCCACTCATGGGGGTATAAATTGGGAAAATTAAAAATCAGCAAGACACAAGCACCCCAAAGTTTAGGGCTGCTCTGTTGACCAGGACCTCCACTTCATTCCACCTTAAATATCCCAGGAAAGAGAAAAATGGATAAAGAAGTTGTGGTCCTTATGTACAATGGAATATCACTCAGCCAGGAAATCAATGTCGTAAGGTTAGTAGCAGCATGATGAGTGGATTTAGGTACGACGATTCTAAGTGAAATAAGTCACACAGAAAAGGACACTTCTCATAAGGTATCACTTTTAGAGGGAATGTAAAAAGCGTTACACTTGAACTGAATTACAAAACAGAACAGAGTCACACATGCAGAAAACACACTATGGCTGCTTAACGGGAAAGGTGAGGTGGGGTGATACATAAAACAAGGGTATCAAATTAGCTCACATACCGTTCCATAAACCCAATATGTCATAGACAAGACCTACTCCTTGCTCAGAGAACTGGACTCAACACGCCCTATTCACCGCACAAGAATATATCTGATTAATAATAATCGTAAAACCTATGTATTGATATCTCTCTGTTAGTGTGTCAAGTGGGTGTAAAGCGGCATAAACACAGCAGTGAAAAGCAGCTAAACCCCATTATAAAAATAAATTATTTTGAAACACCCATGAAACAAAGACAGTGAAAGAGAGAGAAATTCTTACACAATGAGTTCAGGGGCTGTGATGCAACCTGGATTGACCATATCTAGACCCACAGCTGGATGAGACATAAGGGTGGACACTCTTGGGGCTGAGAGGTTTGGTGAGGTTGGGTGAGCAAACGCAGACCCTTTAAAGGAATACTGCGTGGTACCCATCGCATGGGTCCCAAATCTCCAGGTTCAAGGGCATCTTCCTACATCAAAAACATGCATGAGAAACCCAGAAGATGGTACACTGTGTGATGGGGAAAGGTTTCTAAAACACACCTCATTTCTCATCTCCTTGTGCCCGGGTTCGCCATTCCAGCCTCTTTACTAGCAAGCTCCCTACTTGGAGCATCAGCACCTTTAACCTCCTGTTCCATACAGGTTGCAATTTGTCCTGAGGATAAACGGGAATACGTGGAACCAAAGAGAGACTAGCTCTTGGTGTTGGGACAGGCACAGGTCACTCTATTTTCCCATCAGAAAGAAGAATTAACCACAGGCTCAGCCTGACCCCCGGAACCAGAACAGGACCTGAAGCCATTCTGCGATTTTGCGGCCAGCTCCCATAAAAACGAGTTGTAAAACGGAGGTTCAGGGCACTGCAATTTACAAACCTGCAGAGTTATAAATGATAACTCTCGTCCACAAATATATTGAGGGAAGGCAAAGAAGAGGATTTGAAATCAAGGCAGAATTGCAGGAAACAGATTTCAGGAGGTAGATACGAATCGCCTTTAAAGCACATGAAAAGCGGCAAAACGTTGACAATGATGCCCTTGGCCAAAAAGGGCGTATGCGTTTTTTCCTGAATATATTCAGGAAAAAACGCATACGCCCTTTTTGGCCAACCAAGCCACCTGGAAAGGCAAATCAGCGCTACAAAGAAGTCTCGCTTCCCATCGGTCAAAAGGGCCATGCTGAAAAAAGTGTCAAAACCAGAAATGCAGGACAGGCCATGGAGAAATGGGAGCCTTGCTACACTGATGGGCGGGATGTAAATTGCCAAGAGCCACTCTGGAGAAGTGTCCGGTGAGTCCTGAAACATCTGAAAAACACAGCTTAGAGAGCATAGGGCACTTCCACTCATGGGGGTATAAATTGGGAAAATTAAAAATCAGCAAGACACAAGCACCCCAAAGTTTAGGGCTGCTCTGTTGACCAGGACCTCCACTTCATTCCACCTTAAATATCCCAGGAAAGAGAAAAATGGATAAAGAAGTTGTGGTCCTTATGTACAATGGAATATCACTCAGCCAGGAAATCAATGTCGTAAGGTTAGTAGCAGCATGATGAGTGGATTTAGGTACGACGATTCTAAGTGAAATAAGTCACACAGAAAAGGACACTTCTCATAAGGTATCACTGATAGAGGGAATGTAAAAACCGTTACACTTGAACTGAATTACAAAACAGAACAGAGTCACACATGCAGAAAACACACTATGGCTGCTTAACGGGAAAGGTGAGGTGGGGTGATACATAAAACAAGGGTATCAAATTAGCTCAGATACCGTTCCATAAACCCAATATGTAATAGACAAGACCTACTCCTTGCTCAGAGAACTGGACTCAACACGCCCTATTCACCGCACAAGAATATATCTGACTAATAATAATCGTAAAACCTATGTATTGATATCTCTCTGTTAGTGTGTCAAGTGGGTGTAAAGCGGCATAAACACAGCAGTGAAAAGCAGCTAAACCCCATTATAAAAATAAATTACTTTGAAACACCCATGAAACAAAGACAGTGAAAGAGAGAGAAATTCTTACACAATGCGTTCAGGGGCTGTGATGCAACCTGGATTGACCATATCTAGACGCACAGCTGGATGAGACATAAGGGTGGACACTCTTGGGGCTGAGAGGTTTGGTGAGGTTGGGTGAGCAAACGCAGACCCTTTAAAGGAATACTGCGTGGTACCCATCGCATGGGTCCCAAATCTCCAGGTTCAAGGGCATCTTCCTACATCAAAAACATGCATGAGAAACCCAGAAGATGGTACACCGTGTGATGGGGAAAGGTTTCTAAAACGCACCTCATTTCTCATCTCCTTGTGCCCGGGTTCGCCATTCCAGCCGCTTTACTAGCAAGCTCCCTACTTGGAGCATCAGCACCTTTAACCTCCTGTTCCGTAGAGGTTGCAATTTGTCCTGAGGATAAACGGGAAGACGTGGAACCAACGAGAGACTAGCTCTTGGTGTTGGGACAGGCACAGGTCACTCTATTTTCCCATCAGAAAGAAGAATTAACCACAGGCTCAGCCTGACCCCCGGAACCAGAACAGGGCCTGAAGCCATTCTGCGATTTTGCGGCCAGCTCCCATAAAAACGAGTTGTAAAATGGAGGTTCAGGGCACTGCAATTCACAAACCTGCAGAGTTATAAATGATAACTCTCGTCCACAAATATATTGAGGGAAGGCAAAGAAGAGGATTTGAAATCAAGGCAGAATTGCAGGAAACAGATTTCAGGAGGTAGATACGAATCGCCTTTAAAGCACATGAAAAGCGGCAAAACGTTGACAATGATGCCCTTGGCCAAAAAGGGCGTATGCGTTTTTTCCTGAATATATTCAGGAAAAAACGCATACGCCCTTTTTGGCCAACCAAGCAACCTGGAAAGGCAAATCAGCGCTACAAAGAAGTCTCGCTTCCCATCGGTCAAAAGGGCCATGCTGAAAAAAGTGTCAAAACCAGAAATGCAGGACAGGCCATGGAGAAATGGGAGCCTTGCTACACTGATGGGCGGGATGTAAATTGCCAAGAGCCACTCTGGAGAAGTGTCCGGTGAGTCCTGAAACATCTGAAAAACACAGCTTAGAGAGCATAGGGCACTTCCACTCATGGGGGTATAAATTGGGAAAATTAAAAATCAGCAAGACACAAGCACCCCAAAGTTTAGGGCTGCTCTGTTGACCAGGACCTCCACTTCATTCCACCTTAAATATCCCAGGAAAGAGAAAAATGGATAAAGAAGTTGTGGTCCTTATGTACAATGGAATATCACTCAGCCAGGAAATCAATGTCGTAAGGTTAGTAGCAGCATGATGAGTGGATTTAGGTACGACGATTCTAAGTGAAATAAGTCACACAGAAAAGGACACTTCTCATAAGGTATCACTTTTAGAGGGAATGTAAAAAGCGTTACACTTGAACTGAATTACAAAACAGAACAGAGTCACACATGCAGAAAACACACTATGGCTGCTTAACGGGAAAGGTGAGGTGGGGTGATACATAAAACAAGGGTATCAAATTAGCTCACATACCGTTCCATAAACCCAATATGTCATAGACAAGACCTACTCCTTGCTCAGAGAACTGGACTCAACACGCCCTATTCACCGCACAAGAATATATCTGATTAATAATAATCGTAAAACCTATGTATTGATATCTCTCTGTTAGTGTGTCAAGTGGGTGTAAAGCGGCATAAACACAGCAGTGAAAAGCAGCTAAACCCCATTATAAAAATAAATTATTTTGAAACACCCATGAAACAAAGACAGTGAAAGAGAGAGAAATTCTTACACAATGAGTTCAGGGGCTGTGATGCAACCTGGATTGACCATATCTAGACCCACAGCTGGATGAGACATAAGGGTGGACACTCTTGGGGCTGAGAGGTTTGGTGAGGTTGGGTGAGCAAACGCAGACCCTTTAAAGGAATACTGCGTGGTACCCATCGCATGGGTCCCAAATCTCCAGGTTCAAGGGCATCTTCCTACATCAAAAACATGCATGAGAAACCCAGAAGATGGTACACTGTGTGATGGGGAAAGGTTTCTAAAACACACCTCATTTCTCATCTCCTTGTGCCCGGGTTCGCCATTCCAGCCTCTTTACTAGCAAGCTCCCTACTTGGAGCATCAGCACCTTTAACCTCCTGTTCCATACAGGTTGCAATTTGTCCTGAGGATAAACGGGAATACGTGGAACCAAAGAGAGACTAGCTCTTGGTGTTGGGACAGGCACAGGTCACTCTATTTTCCCATCAGAAAGAAGAATTAACCACAGGCTCAGCCTGACCCCCGGAACCAGAACAGGACCTGAAGCCATTCTGCGATTTTGCGGCCAGCTCCCATAAAAACGAGTTGTAAAACGGAGGTTCAGGGCACTGCAATTTACAAACCTGCAGAGTTATAAATGATAACTCTCGTCCACAAATATATTGAGGGAAGGCAAAGAAGAGGATTTGAAATCAAGGCAGAATTGCAGGAAACAGATTTCAGGAGGTAGATACGAATCGCCTTTAAAGCACATGAAAAGCGGCAAAACGTTGACAATGATGCCCTTGGCCAAAAAGGGCGTATGCGTTTTTTCCTGAATATATTCAGGAAAAAACGCATACGCCCTTTTTGGCCAACCAAGCCACCTGGAAAGGCAAATCAGCGCTACAAAGAAGTCTCGCTTCCCATCGGTCAAAAGGGCCATGCTGAAAAAAGTGTCAAAACCAGAAATGCAGGACAGGCCATGGAGAAATGGGAGCCTTGCTACACTGATGGGCGGGATGTAAATTGCCAAGAGCCACTCTGGAGAAGTGTCCGGTGAGTCCTGAAACATCTGAAAAACACAGCTTAGAGAGCATAGGGCACTTCCACTCATGGGGGTATAAATTGGGAAAATTAAAAATCAGCAAGACACAAGCACCCCAAAGTTTAGGGCTGCTCTGTTGACCAGGACCTCCACTTCATTCCACCTTAAATATCCCAGGAAAGAGAAAAATGGATAAAGAAGTTGTGGTCCTTATGTACAATGGAATATCACTCAGCCAGGAAATCAATGTCGTAAGGTTAGTAGCAGCATGATGAGTGGATTTAGGTACGACGATTCTAAGTGAAATAAGTCACACAGAAAAGGACACTTCTCATAAGGTATCACTGATAGAGGGAATGTAAAAACCGTTACACTTGAACTGAATTACAAAACAGAACAGAGTCACACATGCAGAAAACACACTATGGCTGCTTAACGGGAAAGGTGAGGTGGGGTGATACATAAAACAAGGGTATCAAATTAGCTCAGATACCGTTCCATAAACCCAATATGTAATAGACAAGACCTACTCCTTGCTCAGAGAACTGGACTCAACACGCCCTATTCACCGCACAAGAATATATCTGACTAATAATAATCGTAAAACCTATGTATTGATATCTCTCTGTTAGTGTGTCAAGTGGGTGTAAAGCGGCATAAACACAGCAGTGAAAAGCAGCTAAACCCCATTATAAAAATAAATTACTTTGAAACACCCATGAAACAAAGACAGTGAAAGAGAGAGAAATTCTTACACAATGCGTTCAGGGGCTGTGATGCAACCTGGATTGACCATATCTAGACGCACAGCTGGATGAGACATAAGGGTGGACACTCTTGGGGCTGAGAGGTTTGGTGAGGTTGGGTGAGCAAACGCAGACCCTTTAAAGGAATACTGCGTGGTACCCATCGCATGGGTCCCAAATCTCCAGGTTCAAGGGCATCTTCCTACATCAAAAACATGCATGAGAAACCCAGAAGATGGTACACCGTGTGATGGGGAAAGGTTTCTAAAACGCACCTCATTTCTCATCTCCTTGTGCCCGGGTTCGCCATTCCAGCCGCTTTACTAGCAAGCTCCCTACTTGGAGCATCAGCACCTTTAACCTCCTGTTCCGTAGAGGTTGCAATTTGTCCTGAGGATAAACGGGAAGACGTGGAACCAACGAGAGACTAGCTCTTGGTGTTGGGACAGGCACAGGTCACTCTATTTTCCCATCAGAAAGAAGAATTAACCACAGGCTCAGCCTGACCCCCGGAACCAGAACAGGGCCTGAAGCCATTCTGCGATTTTGCGGCCAGCTCCCATAAAAACGAGTTGTAAAATGGAGGTTCAGGGCACTGCAATTCACAAACCTGCAGAGTTATAAATGATAACTCTCGTCCACAAATATATTGAGGGAAGGCAAAGAAGAGGATTTGAAATCAAGGCAGAATTGCAGGAAACAGATTTCAGGAGGTAGATACGAATCGCCTTTAAAGCACATGAAAAGCGGCAAAACGTTGACAATGATGCCCTTGGCCAAAAAGGGCGTATGCGTTTTTTCCTGAATATATTCAGGAAAAAACGCATACGCCCTTTTTGGCCAACCAAGCAACCTGGAAAGGCAAATCAGCGCTACAAAGAAGTCTCGCTTCCCATCGGTCAAAAGGGCCATGCTGAAAAAAGTGTCAAAACCAGAAATGCAGGACAGGCCATGGAGAAATGGGAGCCTTGCTACACTGATGGGCGGGATGTAAATTGCCAAGAGCCACTCTGGAGAAGTGTCCGGTGAGTCCTGAAACATCTGAAAAACACAGCTTAGAGAGCATAGGGCACTTCCACTCATGGGGGTATAAATTGGGAAAATTAAAAATCAGCAAGACACAAGCACCCCAAAGTTTAGGGCTGCTCTGTTGACCAGGACCTCCACTTCATTCCACCTTAAATATCCCAGGAAAGAGAAAAATGGATAAAGAAGTTGTGGTCCTTATGTACAATGGAATATCACTCAGGCCAGGAAATCAATGTCGTAAGGTTAGTAGCAGCATGATGAGTGGATTTAGGTACGACGATTCTAAGTGAAATAAGTCACACAGAAAAGGACACTTCTCATAAGGTATCACTTTTAGAGGGAATGTAAAAAGCGTTACACTTGAACTGAATTACAAAACAGAACAGAGTCACACATGCAGAAAACACACTATGGCTGCTTAACGGGAAAGGTGAGGTGGGGTGATACATAAAACAAGGGTATCAAATTAGCTCACATACCGTTCCATAAACCCAATATGTCATAGACAAGACCTACTCCTTGCTCAGAGAACTGGACTCAACACGCCCTATTCACCGCACAAGAATATATCTGATTAATAATAATCGTAAAACCTATGTATTGATATCTCTCTGTTAGTGTGTCAAGTGGGTGTAAAGCGGCATAAACACAGCAGTGAAAAGCAGCTAAACCCCATTATAAAAATAAATTATTTTGAAACACCCATGAAACAAAGACAGTGAAAGAGAGAGAAATTCTTACACAATGAGTTCAGGGGCTGTGATGCAACCTGGATTGACCATATCTAGACCCACAGCTGGATGAGACATAAGGGTGGACACTCTTGGGGCTGAGAGGTTTGGTGAGGTTGGGTGAGCAAACGCAGACCCTTTAAAGGAATACTGCGTGGTACCCATCGCATGGGTCCCAAATCTCCAGGTTCAAGGGCATCTTCCTACATCAAAAACATGCATGAGAAACCCAGAAGATGGTACACTGTGTGATGGGGAAAGGTTTCTAAAACACACCTCATTTCTCATCTCCTTGTGCCCGGGTTCGCCATTCCAGCCTCTTTACTAGCAAGCTCCCTACTTGGAGCATCAGCACCTTTAACCTCCTGTTCCATACAGGTTGCAATTTGTCCTGAGGATAAACGGGAATACGTGGAACCAAAGAGAGACTAGCTCTTGGTGTTGGGACAGGCACAGGTCACTCTATTTTCCCATCAGAAAGAAGAATTAACCACAGGCTCAGCCTGACCCCCGGAACCAGAACAGGACCTGAAGCCATTCTGCGATTTTGCGGCCAGCTCCCATAAAAACGAGTTGTAAAACGGAGGTTCAGGGCACTGCAATTTACAAACCTGCAGAGTTATAAATGATAACTCTCGTCCACAAATATATTGAGGGAAGGCAAAGAAGAGGATTTGAAATCAAGGCAGAATTGCAGGAAACAGATTTCAGGAGGTAGATACGAATCGCCTTTAAAGCACATGAAAAGCGGCAAAACGTTGACAATGATGCCCTTGGCCAAAAAGGGCGTATGCGTTTTTTCCTGAATATATTCAGGAAAAAACGCATACGCCCTTTTTGGCCAACCAAGCCACCTGGAAAGGCAAATCAGCGCTACAAAGAAGTCTCGCTTCCCATCGGTCAAAAGGGCCATGCTGAAAAAAGTGTCAAAACCAGAAATGCAGGACAGGCCATGGAGAAATGGGAGCCTTGCTACACTGATGGGCGGGATGTAAATTGCCAAGAGCCACTCTGGAGAAGTGTCCGGTGAGTCCTGAAACATCTGAAAAACACAGCTTAGAGAGCATAGGGCACTTCCACTCATGGGGGTATAAATTGGGAAAATTAAAAATCAGCAAGACACAAGCACCCCAAAGTTTAGGGCTGCTCTGTTGACCAGGACCTCCACTTCATTCCACCTTAAATATCCCAGGAAAGAGAAAAATGGATAAAGAAGTTGTGGTCCTTATGTACAATGGAATATCACTCAGCCAGGAAATCAATGTCGTAAGGTTAGTAGCAGCATGATGAGTGGATTTAGGTACGACGATTCTAAGTGAAATAAGTCACACAGAAAAGGACACTTCTCATAAGGTATCACTGATAGAGGGAATGTAAAAACCGTTACACTTGAACTGAATTACAAAACAGAACAGAGTCACACATGCAGAAAACACACTATGGCTGCTTAACGGGAAAGGTGAGGTGGGGTGATACATAAAACAAGGGTATCAAATTAGCTCAGATACCGTTCCATAAACCCAATATGTAATAGACAAGACCTACTCCTTGCTCAGAGAACTGGACTCAACACGCCCTATTCACCGCACAAGAATATATCTGACTAATAATAATCGTAAAACCTATGTATTGATATCTCTCTGTTAGTGTGTCAAGTGGGTGTAAAGCGGCATAAACACAGCAGTGAAAAGCAGCTAAACCCCATTATAAAAATAAATTACTTTGAAACACCCATGAAACAAAGACAGTGAAAGAGAGAGAAATTCTTACACAATGCGTTCAGGGGCTGTGATGCAACCTGGATTGACCATATCTAGACCCACAGCTGGATGAGACATAAGGGTGGACACTCTTGGGGCTGAGAGGTTTGGTGAGGTTGGGTGAGCAAACGCAGACCCTTTAAAGGAATACTGCGTGGTACCCATCGCATGGGTCCCAAATCTCCAGGTTCAAGGGCATCTTCCTACATCAAAAACATGCATGAGAAACCCAGAAGATGGTACACCGTGTGATGGGGAAAGGTTTCTAAAACGCACCTCATTTCTCATCTCCTTGTGCCCGGGTTCGCCATTCCAGCCGCTTTACTAGCAAGCTCCCTACTTGGAGCATCAGCACCTTTAACCTCCTGTTCCGTAGAGGTTGCAATTTGTCCTGAGGATAAACGGGAAGACGTGGAACCAACGAGAGACTAGCTCTTGGTGTTGGGACAGGCACAGGTCACTCTATTTTCCCATCAGAAAGAAGAATTAACCACAGGCTCAGCCTGACCCCCGGAACCAGAACAGGGCCTGAAGCCATTCTGCGATTTTGCGGCCAGCTCCCATAAAAACGAGTTGTAAAATGGAGGTTCAGGGCACTGCAATTCACAAACCTGCAGAGTTATAAATGATAACTCTCGTCCACAAATATATTGAGGGAAGGCAAAGAAGAGGATTTGAAATCAAGGCAGAATTGCAGGAAACAGATTTCAGGAGGTAGATACGAATCGCCTTTAAAGCACATGAAAAGCGGCAAAACGTTGACAATGATGCCCTTGGCCAAAAAGGGCGTATGCGTTTTTTCCTGAATATATTCAGGAAAAAACGCATACGCCCTTTTTGGCCAACCAAGCAACCTGGAAAGGCAAATCAGCGCTACAAAGAAGTCTCGCTTCCCATCGGTCAAAAGGGCCATGCTGAAAAAAGTGTCAAAACCAGAAATGCAGGACAGGCCATGGAGAAATGGGAGCCTTGCTACACTGATGGGCGGGATGTAAATTGCCAAGAGCCACTCTGGAGAAGTGTCCGGTGAGTCCTGAAACATCTGAAAAACACAGCTTAGAGAGCATAGGGCACTTCCACTCATGGGGGTATAAATTGGGAAAATTAAAAATCAGCAAGACACAAGCACCCCAAAGTTTAGGGCTGCTCTGTTGACCAGGACCTCCACTTCATTCCACCTTAAATATCCCAGGAAAGAGAAAAATGGATAAAGAAGTTGTGGTCCTTATGTACAATGGAATATCACTCAGCCAGGAAATCAATGTCGTAAGGTTAGTAGCAGCATGATGAGTGGATTTAGGTACGACGATTCTAAGTGAAATAAGTCACACAGAAAAGGACACTTCTCATAAGGTATCACTTTTAGAGGGAATGTAAAAAGCGTTACACTTGAACTGAATTACAAAACAGAACAGAGTCACACATGCAGAAAACACACTATGGCTGCTTAACGGGAAAGGTGAGGTGGGGTGATACATAAAACAAGGGTATCAAATTAGCTCACATACCGTTCCATAAACCCAATATGTCATAGACAAGACCTACTCCTTGCTCAGAGAACTGGACTCAACACGCCCTATTCACCGCACAAGAATATATCTGATTAATAATAATCGTAAAACCTATGTATTGATATCTCTCTGTTAGTGTGTCAAGTGGGTGTAAAGCGGCATAAACACAGCAGTGAAAAGCAGCTAAACCCCATTATAAAAATAAATTATTTTGAAACACCCATGAAACAAAGACAGTGAAAGAGAGAGAAATTCTTACACAATGAGTTCAGGGGCTGTGATGCAACCTGGATTGACCATATCTAGACCCACAGCTGGATGAGACATAAGGGTGGACACTCTTGGGGCTGAGAGGTTTGGTGAGGTTGGGTGAGCAAACGCAGACCCTTTAAAGGAATACTGCGTGGTACCCATCGCATGGGTCCCAAATCTCCAGGTTCAAGGGCATCTTCCTACATCAAAAACATGCATGAGAAACCCAGAAGATGGTACACTGTGTGATGGGGAAAGGTTTCTAAAACACACCTCATTTCTCATCTCCTTGTGCCCGGGTTCGCCATTCCAGCCTCTTTACTAGCAAGCTCCCTACTTGGAGCATCAGCACCTTTAACCTCCTGTTCCATACAGGTTGCAATTTGTCCTGAGGATAAACGGGAATACGTGGAACCAAAGAGAGACTAGCTCTTGGTGTTGGGACAGGCACAGGTCACTCTATTTTCCCATCAGAAAGAAGAATTAACCACAGGCTCAGCCTGACCCCCGGAACCAGAACAGGACCTGAAGCCATTCTGCGATTTTGCGGCCAGCTCCCATAAAAACGAGTTGTAAAACGGAGGTTCAGGGCACTGCAATTTACAAACCTGCAGAGTTATAAATGATAACTCTCGTCCACAAATATATTGAGGGAAGGCAAAGAAGAGGATTTGAAATCAAGGCAGAATTGCAGGAAACAGATTTCAGGAGGTAGATACGAATCGCCTTTAAAGCACATGAAAAGCGGCAAAACGTTGACAATGATGCCCTTGGCCAAAAAGGGCGTATGCGTTTTTTCCTGAATATATTCAGGAAAAAACGCATACGCCCTTTTTGGCCAACCAAGCCACCTGGAAAGGCAAATCAGCGCTACAAAGAAGTCTCGCTTCCCATCGGTCAAAAGGGCCATGCTGAAAAAAGTGTCAAAACCAGAAATGCAGGACAGGCCATGGAGAAATGGGAGCCTTGCTACACTGATGGGCGGGATGTAAATTGCCAAGAGCCACTCTGGAGAAGTGTCCGGTGAGTCCTGAAACATCTGAAAAACACAGCTTAGAGAGCATAGGGCACTTCCACTCATGGGGGTATAAATTGGGAAAATTAAAAATCAGCAAGACACAAGCACCCCAAAGTTTAGGGCTGCTCTGTTGACCAGGACCTCCACTTCATTCCACCTTAAATATCCCAGGAAAGAGAAAAATGGATAAAGAAGTTGTGGTCCTTATGTACAATGGAATATCACTCAGCCAGGAAATCAATGTCGTAAGGTTAGTAGCAGCATGATGAGTGGATTTAGGTACGACGATTCTAAGTGAAATAAGTCACACAGAAAAGGACACTTCTCATAAGGTATCACTGATAGAGGGAATGTAAAAACCGTTACACTTGAACTGAATTACAAAACAGAACAGAGTCACACATGCAGAAAACACACTATGGCTGCTTAACGGGAAAGGTGAGGTGGGGTGATACATAAAACAAGGGTATCAAATTAGCTCAGATACCGTTCCATAAACCCAATATGTAATAGACAAGACCTACTCCTTGCTCAGAGAACTGGACTCAACACGCCCTATTCACCGCACAAGAATATATCTGACTAATAATAATCGTAAAACCTATGTATTGATATCTCTCTGTTAGTGTGTCAAGTGGGTGTAAAGCGGCATAAACACAGCAGTGAAAAGCAGCTAAACCCCATTATAAAAATAAATTACTTTGAAACACCCATGAAACAAAGACAGTGAAAGAGAGAGAAATTCTTACACAATGCGTTCAGGGGCTGTGATGCAACCTGGATTGACCATATCTAGACGCACAGCTGGATGAGACATAAGGGTGGACACTCTTGGGGCTGAGAGGTTTGGTGAGGTTGGGTGAGCAAACGCAGACCCTTTAAAGGAATACTGCGTGGTACCCATCGCATGGGTCCCAAATCTCCAGGTTCAAGGGCATCTTCCTACATCAAAAACATGCATGAGAAACCCAGAAGATGGTACACCGTGTGATGGGGAAAGGTTTCTAAAACGCACCTCATTTCTCATCTCCTTGTGCCCGGGTTCGCCATTCCAGCCGCTTTACTAGCAAGCTCCCTACTTGGAGCATCAGCACCTTTAACCTCCTGTTCCGTAGAGGTTGCAATTTGTCCTGAGGATAAACGGGAAGACGTGGAACCAACGAGAGACTAGCTCTTGGTGTTGGGACAGGCACAGGTCACTCTATTTTCCCATCAGAAAGAAGAATTAACCACAGGCTCAGCCTGACCCCCGGAACCAGAACAGGGCCTGAAGCCATTCTGCGATTTTGCGGCCAGCTCCCATAAAAACGAGTTGTAAAATGGAGGTTCAGGGCACTGCAATTCACAAACCTGCAGAGTTATAAATGATAACTCTCGTCCACAAATATATTGAGGGAAGGCAAAGAAGAGGATTTGAAATCAAGGCAGAATTGCAGGAAACAGATTTCAGGAGGTAGATACGAATCGCCTTTAAAGCACATGAAAAGCGGCAAAACGTTGACAATGATGCCCTTGGCCAAAAAGGGCGTATGCGTTTTTTCCTGAATATATTCAGGAAAAAACGCATACGCCCTTTTTGGCCAACCAAGCAACCTGGAAAGGCAAATCAGCGCTACAAAGAAGTCTCGCTTCCCATCGGTCAAAAGGGCCATGCTGAAAAAAGTGTCAAAACCAGAAATGCAGGACAGGCCATGGAGAAATGGGAGCCTTGCTACACTGATGGGCGGGATGTAAATTGCCAAGAGCCACTCTGGAGAAGTGTCCGGTGAGTCCTGAAACATCTGAAAAACACAGCTTAGAGAGCATAGGGCACTTCCACTCATGGGGGTATAAATTGGGAAAATTAAAAATCAGCAAGACACAAGCACC
>NW_028121996.1:0-46506 GCF_965194805.1 Balaenoptera borealis | reverse complement strand
CTCAACTCTTTTTACTAGTGCAAAAGATCTTCCTGGAGGTAGTGTTCCAAGGTTGTAAATTAGAATGGAATGTGTTGGGACAAGCCCCCAGAAGTTTATGTCACCTTACTTTTGTTTGTTTTTTAAATTTAATTTCTATTTCTTATCGGAGTAAATTTGATTAGAGTGTTGTGGTTTTCTGGCTGTACAGAATCTGCTCAATGATTCATACATATGTCTGTTCATCTTCGGATTCTGTTACCTTGTATGTTATTACAGAATGTTGAGTAGACCTCCCTTGGTATTTGGTAGGTGTTTTGTCATTATATATTTTATATGTATTGGTGAGTATATAATTCATATAGTTTATATGTTATATGTTTATATACGTTTAACATACATTAGTATATCTATGTTAGCCCCATAGTCCTAATTTATCCATCCTCCCACCTTTCATTTTGGCTAAGCATTTGTTTGTTTTATAAGTCTGTGAGTGTCTTTTTCTGTGGAAATATGTTTATTGGTAGCAATCTTAGGATAACATGTATACATGGTATCATAGGATATTTGTCATTCCCTCTTGACTTACTTAACCTAATATGATTATTTCTAGGCTCATCTGTAGTCCTGAAAACGGCATTGTTCATTTTTTTCCCGAGGCTACTATTCCATTTGGTATGTGTACCACTTCTTCTTTGTCCATTTATCTGTTGATGGACATTTTGTTTGCTTCCATGTCTTGGCTGTTGTAAATACTGCTGCATTACACGGTTTTCCATCCTGTTCCTTTTTGATTCTGGCTTTCACAGGTGACAGGCCCAATAGTGGGCCTTCCAGATCATATGGTGACTCAATTTTTACCTTTAAATGCACTGCCGTCCTGTTCCTATTATTTGGCCGTTAGCAGTTTACATCCCACTTAGACCGAGAGGTTACGCTTTTCTCCACAACTTCTTCAGCACCTATTGCTTGTTGACATTTTTTTTCACACACACACAGTGTATTTTATTTTTACAAGAGATAAATAGACTGACACTAAGCATTGTACATGGATGACCACAACAAAAGCAACAATGATTGCAATTACCAAACCTGAAACACACTCATACTATGTCATAATATTGACATTCAGTCCAGTAATCCTCCACTGTAACAGCTCCTTTACTTTGCAGTGAAAATTGATTTGTATATTCTTTGCCTCTGAGTCCTTGTGGGATTTTTTTTTAAATTCAGACAGAAAGTCACAAAAATTATACTCATCCTCATCAGTTCACTCAGTCCCATGTAATTAAATTTTTTTTCATCTTGATCTTTTGTTAGCACTTTTTTGAGTTCATCAGTTTTTCATTAGAGTTCTGAAAATGCTTATTCATTCAGTTCAGCAGTACAGTCAGTTACCAGAAACCTGTACTTGTCAGAGTCTTTTCCATGAATTTCTTGAAGATGAAACCCTTTAATAGGAACATATTTGCAAAAGCATCAGACTACACCCAGAACTGTCTGTAAATGAGAAAAGATTTAAAAATGACCACACTTAAAGATGTGATGAAAGTTCATAATAATGCAGTTGACCAGAAAATTAGTTATTTCTGAGATATACATTTTAAAGTAATAACTAGGATTATTACTTATAACATTATACCAGAACATATAAGATTTTTAGAAATTTCATGTAATGTCTGAAACATTTATATTAACATATTTCCATACATATTTCCATACAAATACAAATATAAGATTTTTAGAAATTTCATGTAATGTCTGAAACATTTATATTAACATATTTCCATACAAATAACCCAATGAAAGTTTAGTATTAGTTGTTTTGTTTGTTTGTTTTTTTATACTGCAGGTTTTTATTAGGCATCAATTTTATACACATCAGTGTATACATGTCAATCCCAATCGCCCAATTCAGCACACCACCATCCCCACCCCACTGCAGTTTTCCCCCCTTGGTGTCCATATGTCCATTCTCTACATCTGTGTCTCAACTTCTGCCCTGCAAACCAGCTCATCTGTACCATTTTTCTAGGTTCCACATACATGCATTAATATACGATATTTGTTTTTCTCTTTCTGACTTACTTCACTCTGTATGACAGTCTCTAGATCCATCCACTTCTCAACAAATGACTCAATTTCGTTCCTTTATATGGCTGAGTAATATTCCATTGTATATATGTACCACAACTTCTTTATCCATTCGTCTGTTGATGGGCATTTAGGTTGCTTCCATGACCTGGCTATTGTAAATAGTGCTGCAATGAACATTCGGGTGCATGTGTCTTTTTGAATTACGGTTTTCTCTGGGTATATGCTCAGTAGTGGGATTGCTGGGTCATATGGTAATTCTATTTTTAGTTTTTTAAGGAACCTCCATATTGTTCTCCATAGTGGCTGTATCAATTTACATTCCCACCAACAGTGCAAGAGGTTTCCCTTTTCTCCACACCCTCTCCAGCATTTGTTGTTTGTAGATTTTCTGATGATGCCCATTCTAACAGGAGTGAGGTGATACCTCCTTGTAGTTTTGATTTGCATTTCTCTAATAATTAGCGATGTTGAGCATCTTTTCATGTGCTTCGTGGCCGTCTGTATGTCTTCTTTGGAGAAATGTCTATTTAGGTCTTCTGCCCATTTTTGGATTGGGGTGTTTGTTTCTTTAATATTGAGCTGAATGAGCTGTTTATATATTTTGGAGATTAATCCTTTGTCCGTTGATTCGTTTGCAAATATTTTCTCCCATTCCGAGGGTTGTCTTTTCGTCTTGTTTATGGTTTCCTTTGCTGTGCAAAAGCTTTGAAGTTTCATTAGGTCCCATTTGTTTATTTTTGTTTTTATTTCCATTACTCTAGGAGGTGGATCAAAAAAGATCTTGCTGTGATTGATGTCAAAGAGTGTTCTTCCTATGTTTTCCTCTAAGAGTTTTATAGTGTCCAGTCTTATATTTAGGTCTCTAATCCATTTTGAGTTTATTTTTGTGTATGGTGTTAGGGAGTATTCTAATTTCATTCTTTTACATGTAGCTGTCCAGTTTTCCCAGCACCACTTATTGAAGAGACTGTCTTTTCTCCATTGTATATCTTTGCCTCCTTTGTCATAGATTAGTTGACCATAGGTGCGTGGGTTAATCTCTGGGCTTTCTATCTTGTTCCATTGATCTATGTTTCTGTTTTTGTGCCAGTACCATATTGTCTTGATTACTGTAGCTTTGTAGTATAGTCTGAAGTCAGGGAGTCTGATTCCTCCAGCTCCATTTTTATCCCTCAAGACTGCTTTGGCTATTCAGGGTCTTTTGTGTCTCCATACAAATTTTAAGATGATTTGTTCTAGCTCCGTAAAAAATGCCATTGGTAATTTGATAGGGATTGCATTGAATCTGTAGATTGCTTTGGGTAGTATACTCATTTTCACAATGTTGATTCTTCCAATCCAAGAACATGGTATATCTCTCCATCTGTTGGTATCATCTTTAATTTCTTTCATCAGTGTCTTATAGTTTTCTGCATACAGGTCTTTTGTCTCCCTAGGTAGGTTTATTCCTAGGTGTTTTATTCTTTTTGTTCCAATGGTAAATGGGAGTGTTTCCATAATTTCTCTTTCAGATTTTTCATCATTGGTGTATAGGAATGCAAGAGATTTCTGTGCATTCATTTTGTATCCTGCAACTTTACCATATTCATTCATTAGCTCTAGCAGTTTTCTGGTGGCAGTTTTAGGATTCTCTATGTATAGTATCATGTCATCCGCAAACAGTGACAGTTTTACTTCTTCTTTTCCAATTTGTATTCCTTTTATTTCTTTTTCTTCTCTGATTGCCGTGGCTAGGACTTCCAGAACTATGTTGAATAATAGTGGTGAGAGTGGACATCGTGTCTCGTTCCTGATCTTAGAGGAAATGCTTTCAGTTTTTCACCATTGAGAATGATGTTTGCTGTGGGTTTGTCATATATGGCCTTTATTATGTTGAGGTAGGTTCCCTCTATGCCCACTTTCTGGAGAGTTTTTATCATAAATGGGTGTTGAATTTTGTCAAAAGCTTTTTCTGCATCTATTGAGATGATCATATGGTTTTTCTTCTTCAATTTGTTAATATGGTGTATCACATTGATTGATTTGCGTATATTGAAGAATCCTTGCATCCCTGGGATAAATCCCACTTGATCGTGGTGTATGATCCTTTTAATGTGTTGTTGGATTCTGTTTGCTAGTATTTTGTTGAGGATTTTTGCATCTATATTCATCAGTGATATTGGTCTGTAATTTTCTTTTTTTGTAGTGTCTTTGTCTGGTTTTGGTATCAGGGTGATGGTGGCCTCATAGAATGAGTTTGGGAGTGTTCCTTCCTCTGCAATTTTTTGGAAGAGTTTGAGAAGGATAGGTGTTAGCTCTTCTCTAAATGTTTGATAGAATTCACCTGTGAAGCCATCTGGTCCTGGACTTTTGTTTGTTGGAAGATTTTTAATCACAGTTTCAATTTCATTACTTGTGATTGGTCTGTTCATATTTTCTGTTTCTTCCTGGTTCAGTCTTGGAAGGTTATACCTTTCTAAAAATGTGTCCATTTCTTCCAGGTTGTCCATTTTATTGGCATAAAGTTGCTTGTAGTAGTCTCTTAGGATGCTTTGTATTTCTGCGGTGTCTGTTGTAACTTCTCCTTTTTCATTTCTGATTTTATTGATTTGAGTCCTCTCCCTCTTTTTCTTGATGAGTCTGGCTAATGGCTTATCAATTTTGTTTATCTTCTCAAAGAACCAACTTTTAGTTTTATTAATCTTTGCTATTGTTTTCCTTGTTTCTATTTCATTTATTTCTGCTCTGATCTTTATGATTTCTTTCCTTCTGCTAACTTTGGGTTTTGTTTGTTCTTCTTTCTCTAGTTTCTTTAGGTGTAAGGTTAGATTGTTTACTTGAGATTTTTCTTGTTTCTTGAGATAGGCTTGTATAGCTATAAACTTCCCTCTTAGAACTGCTTTTGCTGCATCCCATAGGTTTTGGGTCGTCGTGTTTTCATTGTCATTTGTCTCTAGGTATTTTTTGATTTCCTCTCTGATTTCTTCAGTGATCTCTTGGTTATTTAGTAACGTATTGTTTAGCCTCCATGTGTTTGTCTGTTTTACGTTTTTTTCCCGGTAATTCATTTCTAATCTCATAGCGTTGTGGTCCGAAAAGATGCTTGATATGATTTCAATTTTCTTAAATTTACTGAGGCTTGATTTGTGACCCAAGATGTGATCTATCCTGGAGAATGTTCCGTGCGCACTTGAGAAGAACGTGTAATCTGCTGTTTTTGGATGGAATGTCCTATAAATATCAATTAAATCTAACTGGTCTATTGTGTCATTTAAAGCTTCTGTTTCCTTATTCATTTTCATTTTGGATGATCTGTCCATTGGTGTAAGTGAGGTGTTAAAGTCCCCCACTATGATTGTGTTACTGTCGATCTCCTCTTTTATAGCTGTTAGCAGTTGCCTTATGTATTGAGGTGCTCCTATGTTGGGTGCATATATATTTATAATTGTTATATCTTCTTCTTGGATTGATCCCTTGATCATTATGTAGTGTCCTTCCTTGTCTCTTGTAACATTCTTTATTTTAAAGTCTATTTTATCTGATATGAGTATAGCTACTCGAGCTTTCTTTTGATTTCCATTTGCATGGAATATCTTTTTCCATCCCCTCACTTTCAGTCTGTATGTGTCCCTAGGTCTAAAGTGGGTCTCTTGTAGACAGCATATATATGGGTCTTGTTTTTGTATCCATTCAGCCAGTCTGTGTCTTTTGGTTGGGGCATTTAATCCATTCACGTTTAAGGTAATTATCGATATGTATGTTCCTATGACCATTTTCTTAATTGTTTGGGGTTTGTTTTTGTAGGTCCTTTTCTTCTCTTGTGTTTCCCACTTAGAGAAGTTCCTTTAGCATTTGTTGTAGAGCTGGTTTGGTGGTGCTGAATTCTCGTAGCTTTTGCTTGTCTGTAAAGCTTTTGATTTCTCCATCAAATCTAAATGAGATCCTTGCCGGGTAGAGTAATCTTGGTTGTAGGTTCTTCCCTTTCATCACTTTAAGTATATCATGCCACTCCCTTCTGGCTTGTAGAGTTTCTGCTGAGAAATCAGCTGTTAAGCTTATGGGAGTTCCCTTGTATGTTATTTGTCGTTGTTCCCTTGCTGCTTTCAATAATTTTTCTTTGTCTTTAATTTTTGCCACTTTGATTACTATGTGTCTCGGCGTGTTTCTCCTTGGGTTTATCCTGTATGGGACTCTCTGCGCTTCCTGGACTTGGGTGGCTATTTCCTTTCCCATGTTAGGGAAGTTTTCGACTATAATCTCTTCAAATATTTTCTCTGGTCCTTTCTCTCTCTCTTCTCCTTCTGGGACCCCTATAATGCGAATGTTGTTGCGTTTAATGTTGTCCCAGAGGTCTCTCAGGCTGTCTTCATTTCTTTTCATTCTTTTTTCTTTATTCTGTTCCGCAGCAGTGAATTCCACCATTCTGTCTTCCAGGTCACTTATCCGTTCTTCTGCCTCAGTTATTCTGCTATTGATTCCTTCTAGTGTAGTTTTCATTTCAGTTATTGTATTGGTCATCTCTGTTTGTTTGTTCTTTAATTCTTCTAGGTCTTTGTTAATCATTTCTTGCATCTTCTCGATCTTTGCCTCCATTCTTATTCCGAGGTCCTGGATCATCTTCACTATCATTATTCTGAATTCTTTTTCTGGAAGGTTGCCTATCTCCACTTCATTTAGTTGTTTTTCTGGGGTTTTTTCTTGTTCCTTCATCTGGTACATAGCCCTCTGCCTTTTCATCTTGTCTATCTTTCTGTAACTGTGGTTTTTGGTCCACAGGCTGCAGGATTGTAGTTTTTCTTGCTTCTGCTGTCTGCCCTCTGGTGGTTGAGGCTATCTAAGAGGCTTGATGGGAGGCTCTGGTGGTGGGTAGAGCTGATTGTTGCTGTGGCGGTCAGAGCTCAGTAAAACTTTAATCCACTTGACTGTTGATGGGTGGGGCTGGGTTCCCTCCCTGTTGGTTGTTTTGCCTGAGGCAACCCAACACTGGAGCCTACCTGGGCTCTTTGGTGGGGTTAATGGCAGACTCTGGGAGGGCTCACGCCAAGGAGCACTTCCCAGAACCTCCGCTGCCAGTGTCCTTGTCCCCACGGTGAAACAGAGCCACCCCCCGCCTCTGCAGGAGACCCCCCAACACCAGCAGGTAGGTCTGGTTCAGTCTCCCCCAGGGTCACTGCTCCTTCCCCTGGGTCCCGATGCGCACACTACTTTGTGCGTGCCCTCCAATAGTGGGGTCTCTGTTTCCCCCAGTCCTGTAGAAGTCCTGCAATCAATTCCCACTAGGCTTCAACGTCTGATTCTCTAGGAATTCCTCCTCCCGTTGCAGGACCCCCAAGTTGGGAAGCCTGACGTGGGGCTCAGAACCTTCACTCCAGTGGGTGGACTTCTGTGGTATAAGTGTTCGCCAGTCTGTGAGTCACCCACCCAGCAGTTATGGGATTTGATTTTACTCTGATTGCGCCCCTCCTACCATCTCACTGTGGCTTCTCCTCTGTCCTTGGACGTGGGGTATCCTCCTTGGTGAAGTCCAGGGTCTTCCTGTCAGTGATTGTCCAGCAGCCAGTTGTGATTCTGGTGCTCTCGCAAGAGGGAGTGAGAACACGTCCTTCTACTCCGCCATCTTGGTTAATGCTCTGTTTGTTGACATTTTGCTGATGGTCATTCTGACTGGTGTGAGGTGATACCTTTGTGTAGATTGGATTTGCATGCGTCTCATAATTCCTTATGTTTTGCGTTTATCAATGTTCTTTTCATTTTTTTTTAAGATGGAGCTAAAGTTACAACTTCAAATTGCCTTCTTGAAAAATTTGCCACGTTTGGATTTTTTTGGCCATTCCCTACCCCAGGACATTTTTTGAGGGCATGAATCATTTACAGCCCTGCAGTCCTTGTGAATATTAGTGACCATTAGCAGTAGATTTAAAGCTGCTGTTTGAGGAAAAAGCCTTAGGGTGGCAGCATTTCTACGTTGCCAGCTCTGCTTGCTAGGGAAACAGAACCTTGCTGCAAGTTGTGCTTTTAGGTTGCAGATTAGAGTGGAATGTGCCAGGACAAACCCCCATAAGTTTTAGCCTCCGTAATTCTTGTCTGTGTCTTTAAGTTGTAGTTTTTATCAGAGCAAAATTGATTAAAAAATGTCTTTTTTTCTAGGTGTACAGAATCTTGTTCATTTACACATATACATATATCTATTGATCTTCGGGTCCTTTCCCATGTAGGTTGTTACAGAGTGTTGAGTAGACCACTCTTGGTATTCCATAGGTCTTTGGGGATTATATATTTTATATGTATTAATATATGTGTGTTAACCCCAATATCCTAATTTATCCATTCCTCACACGTTTTCTTTGGCTTAACCATAAGTTTGTCTTCTCAATCCGAGATTGCCTTTCTCTAGGAAATATGTTCATTTTTATGAATTTTCAGATACCATAAGGGACATCATAGGGCATCTGTCTTTCACATTCTGACTTACTTCACGTTGTGTGATTATCTCTAGGCTCATCTGTGGTGCTGCATATGCCATTCTTTTATTTTTTTTGTGACTGATACTCCAATCTGTCCACATACCACTTCTTCTTTGTCCATTCATCTGATTATGGACCTTTTTTTTGCTTCCATGTCTTGGCAATTTCAATATTGCTGCAGTGCCATTTGCCTGCCTCTGTCTTTCCGATTCTTGTGGTCTTAGGTTATAGGCCAAAAAGGTGCCCTGCAGCATCATATGGTAGCTTAATTTTTACCTTTTCAAGCAGCTCCATTCAGTTTTCGTTAGTGCTGTTACCACTTTACATTCCACCAGCAGCTAGAAGGTACAGAGTTCTCTAAAAGCCCTTCAGCATTTATAGTTTGTAGACTTTTTGCTGATGGTCATTGGACTGGTGTGAGCTGAAACCTTTTTGGAAGTTGGATTTGCATGTGGCTAATAATTCCTTATACTGAGCTTTAGGCATGTCCTTTCTTTCCTTTTCCTTTTTTATTTAAAGAGTGACTACAATTTCCCTCTTCATATTGACTTCTTGAAACATTTGTCATGTGTAGAATTTTCTTGCCTATTCCCTACCCCAGGGCATTTTTTGAGGACAGGTGTCATTTACAGCCCTGCAGTCCTTGTGACTATTAAGCAACCATTAGTACCTGGTTTAAAGCTGCTGTTGTGGGAAACAGCTACAAGGCGGCAGCATTATTACGTTCTCAACTCTTGTTACTGGGGCAACAGAGTCTTCCTGGAGGTAGTGTTCCAAGGTTGTAAATTACACTGGAATGTGCTGTGACAAGCCCCCAGAAATTTATGTCACCTTACTTATGTTTGTTTTTTAAATTTAAATTCTATTTCTTATCGGAGTAAATTTGATTAGAGTGTTGTGGTTTTCTGGCTGTACAGAATCTGCTCAATGATTCATACATATGTCTGTTCATCTTCGGATTCTGTTACCTTGTATGTTATTACAGAATGTTGAGTAGACCTCCCTTGGTATTTGGTAGGTGTTTTGTCATTATATATTTTATATGTATTGGTGACTATATAATTCATATAGTTTAGGTACATGTAGCATACATTAGTATATGTATGTTAGCCCCATAGTCCTAATTTATCCATCCTCCCACCTTTCATTTTGGCTAACCATTAGTTTGTTTTATAAGTCTGTGATTGTCTTTTTCTGTGGAAATATGTTCATTGGTAGCAATCGTAGGATAACATGTATAAATGATATCATAGTATATTTGTCATTCCCTCTTGACTTACTTAACCTAATATGATAATTTCTAGGCTCATTTGTAGTCCTGAAAACGGCATTGTTCATTTTTTTCCCAAGTCTACTATTCCATTCTGTCCATATACCACTTTTTCTTTGTCCATTCATCTGTTTATGGAACTTTTTTTTGCTTCCATGTCTTGGCTATTTCAGTATTGCTGCAGTGCACATTTGCCTGCCTCTGTCTTTCCGATTCTGGTGGTCTTAGGTTATAGGCCCAAAAGGTGCCCTGCTGCATTATATGGTAGCTCAATTTTTACCTTTTAAAGCAGCTCCATTCAGTTTCCGTGAGTGCTGTTACCACTTTACATCCCACCAGCAGCTAGAAGGATGACAGTTCTCTAAAACCCCTTCAGCATTTATAGTTGGTAGACTTTTTGCTGATGGTCATTTGACTGGTGTGAGCTGAAACCTTTTTCACGTTGCCTTTGCATGTGGCTAATAATTCCTTATACTGAGCTTTAGGCATATCCTTTTTCTTCTTTTCCCTTTTTTTTAAAGAGTGATTACAACTTCCTTCTTCCTATTGACTTCTTGAAAAATTTGTCATGTGTTGAATTTTCTTGCCTATTCCCTATCGCAGGGCATTTTTTTTTTAAATTTTATTTATTTATTTATGACTGTGTTGGGTCTTCATTTCTGTGCGAGGGCTTTCTCTAGTTGCGGCAAGTGGGGGCCACTCTTCATCGCGTTGCGCGGGCCTCTCACTATCGTGGCCTCTCCCGATGCGGAGCACAGGCTCCAGACGCGCAGGCTCAGCAATTGTGGCTCACGGGCTCAGTCGCTCCGCGGCATGTGGGATCTTCCCAGACCAGGGCTCGAACCCGTGTCCCCTGCGTTGGCAGGCAGATTCTCAACCACTGCGCCACCAGGGAAGCCCCCCAGGGCATTTTTTGAGGACAGGTGTCATTTACAGCCCTGCAGTCCTTGTGACTATTAAGCAACCATTAGCACTTGGTTTAAAGCTGCTGTTGTGGGATACAGCCACAAGGCAGCAGCATTATTACGTTCTCAGCCCTTGTTACTAGTGCAAAAGAATCTTCCTGGAGGTAGAGTTCCAAGGTTGTATATTAGAGTGGATTGTGCTGGGAAAGGCCCCCAGAACTTTATGTCTCCTTACTTATGTTTGCTTTTTAAATTTAATTTCTATTTCTTATCGGAGTAAACTTGATTAGAGTGTTGCGGTTTTCTGGCTGTACAGAATCTGCTCAATGATTCATACATATGTCTGTTCATCTTCAGGTCCTGTTACCATGTATGTTAATACAGAATGTTGAGTAGACCTCCCTTGGTATTTGGTAGGTTTTTGTCATTATATATTTTATATGTATTGGTGACTATATAATTCATATGGTTTATATGTTATATGTTTATATACATTTAACATACATTAGTATATGTATGTTAGCCCCATAGTCCTAATTTACCCATCCTCCCACCTTTCATTTTGGCTAAGCATTTGTTTGTTTTATAAGTCTGTGAGTGTCTGTTTCTGTGGAAATATGTTCATTGGTAGCAATCTTAGGATAACATGTATACATGATATCATAGGATATTTGTCATACCCTTTTTACTTACTTAATGTTATATGATTATTTCTAGGCTCATCTGTAGTCCTGAAAACGGCATTGTTAATTTTTTTCCCGAGGCTACTATTCCACTCGGTATGTATACCACTTCTTCTTTGTCCATTTATCTTTGATGGACATTTTGTTTGCTTCCATGTCTTGGCTATTGTAAATACTGCTGCAATACACGATTTTCCATCCCGTGTCTTTTTGATTCTGGCTTTCACAGGTGACAGGCCCAATTGTGGGCCTTCCGGATCATATGGTGAGTCAATTTTTACCTTTAAACGTGCTGCCATTTTGTTCCTATTATTGGCCGTTATCAGTTTACATCCCACTTAGACCGAGAGGTTACGCTATTCTCCACAACTTCTTCAGCATCTATTGTTTGTTGACTTTTTGCTGATGGTCATTCTGACTGGTGTGACGTGATACCTTTGTGTAGATTGGATTTGCCTGCGTGTAATAATTCCTGATGTTTTGCATTTATCAATGTGCTTTTCATTTTTTTTAAGATAGAGCTAATGTTACAACTTCAAATTGCCTTCTTGAAAAATTTGCCGCGTTTGGATTTTTTTGCCCTTTCCCTACCCCAGGACATTTTTTGAGGGCATGAGTCATTTACAGCCCTGCAGTCCTTGTGAATATTAGTGACCATTAGCAATAGATTTAAAGCTGCTGTTTCAGAAAACGGCCTTAGTGTGGCAGCATCTCTACGTTGCCAACTCTGCTTGCTAGGGAAACAGAACCTTGCTGCAAGTTGTGCTTTTAGGTTGCAGATTAGAGTGGAATGTGCCAGGACAAACCCCCATAAGTTTTAGCCTCCGTAATTCTTGTTTGTGTCTTTAAGTTGTAGTTTTTATCAGAGCAAATTTGATTGAAAAATGTCTTTTTTTTCTAGGTGTACAGAATCTTGTTCATTTACAGATATACATATATCTATTGATCTTTGGGTCCTTTTCCATGTACGTTGTTACAGAGTGTTGAGTAGACCACTTTTGGTATTCCATAGGTCTTTTGGGATTATATATTTTATATGTATTAGTATATGTGTGTTAACCCCAATATCCTAATTTATCCATTCCTCACACCTTTTCTTTGGCTTAACCATAAGTTTGTCTTCTCAGTCTGAGATTGCCTTTCTCTATGGAAATATGTTCATTTTTATGAATTTTCAGATAACATAACGGACCTCATAGGGCATTTGTCTTTCGCATTCTGACTTACTTCACGCTGTGTGATTATCTCTAGGCTCCTCTGTGGTGCTGCATATGCCATTCTTTTATTTTTACTCGTGACTGAGATTCCATTCTGTCCATATACCCCTTCTTCTTTGACCATTCATCTTATTATGGACCTGTTTTTTGCTTCCATGTCTTGGCTATTTCAGTATTGCTGCAGTGCACATTTGCCTGTCGCTGTCTTTCCGATTCTGGTCGTCTTAGGTTATAGGCCCAAAAGGTGCCCTGCCGTATCATATGTAGCTCAGTTTTAACCTTTTAAAGCAGCTCCATTCAGTTTTTGTTAGTGCTGTTACCACTTTACATCCCACCAGCAACTAGAAGGTACACAGTTCTGTAAAACCCCTTCAGAATTTATAGTTTTTAGACTTTTTGCTGATGGTGATTTGACTGGTGTGAGCTGAAACCTTTTTTTTTTAAACATCTTTATTGAAGTATAATTGCTTTACAATGGTGTGTTAGTTTCTGCTTTATAACAAAGTGAATCAGTTATTCATATACATATGTTCCCATATCTCTTCCCTCTTGCATCTCCCTCCCTCCCACCCTCCCCATCCCACCCCTCTAGGTGGTCACACAGCACCGAGCTGATCTGCCTGTGCTATGCGGCTGCTTCCCACTAGCTATCTATTTTACATTTGGTAGTGTATATATGTCCATGACACTCTCTCACCCTGTCACATCTCACCCGTCCCCTTCCCCATATCCTCAAGTCCATTCTCTAGTAGGTCTGTGCGTTTATTCCCGTCTTGCCACTAAGTTCTTCATGGCCTTTTTTTCCCCTTAGATTCCATATATATGTGTTAGCATACTGTATTTGTTTTTCTCTTTCTGACTTACTTCACTCTGTATGACAGACTCTAACTCCATCCACCTCATTACAAATACCTCCATTTCATTTCTTTTTATGTCTGAGTAATATTCCATTGTACATATGTGCCACATCTTCTTTATCCATTCATCCGATGATGGACACTTAGCTTGCTTCCATGTCCTGGCTATTGTAAATAGAGCTGCAATGAACATTTTGGTCCATGACTCTTTTGGAACTATGGTTTTCTCAGGGTATATCCCCAGTAGTGGGATTGCTGGCTCGTATGGTAGTTCTATTTGTAGTTTTTTAAGGAACCTCCCTACTGTTCTCCATAGTGGCTGTATCAATTTACATTCCCACCAACAGTGCAAGAGTGTTCCCTTTCCTCCACACCCTCTCCAGCATTTATTGTTTCTAGATTTTTTGATGATGGCCATTCTGACCGGTGTGAGATGATATCTCATTGTAGTTTTGATTTGCATTTCTCTAGTGATTAATGATGTTGAGCATTCCTTCATGTGTCTGTTGACAATCTGTGTATCTTCTTTGGAGAAATGTCTATTTAGGTCTTCTGCCCATTTTTGGATTGGGTTTTTCGTTTTTTTTGTTATTGAGCTGCATGAGCTGCTTGTAAATCTTGGAGATTAATCCTTTGTCAGTTGCTTCATTTGCAAATATTTTCTCCCATTCTGAGGGTTGTCTGTTGGTCTTGTTTATGGTTTTCTTTGCTGTGCAAAAGCTTTTAAGTTTCATTAGGTCCCATTTGTTTGTGTTTTTATTTCCATTTCTCTAGGAGCTGGGTCAAAAAGAATCTTGCTGTGATTTATGTCATAGAGTGTTCTGCCTATGTTTTCCTCTAAGAGTTTGATAGTGTCTGGCCTTACACTTAGGTATTTAATCCATTTTGAGTTTATTTTTGTGTATGGTGTCAGGAAGTGTTCTAATTTCATACTTTTACATGTATCTGTCCAATTTTCCCAGCACCACTTATTGAAGAGGCTGTCTTTTCTCCACTGTATATGCTTGCCTCCTTTATCAAAGATAAGGTGACCATATGTGCGTGGGTTTATCTCTGGGCTTTCTATCCTGTTCCATTGATCTATATTTCTGTTTTTGTGCCAGTACCAAACTGTCTCGATTACTGTAGCTTTGTAATATCGTCTGAAGTCAGGGAGCCTGATTCCTCCAGCTCCATTTTTCGTTCTCAAGATTGCTTTGGCTATTCGGGGTCTTGTGTTTCCATACAAATTGTGAAATTTTTTGTTCTAGTTCTGTGAAAAATGCCAGTGGTAGTTTGATAGGGATTGCATTGAATCTGTAGATTGCTTTAGGTAGTAGACTCATTTTCACAATGTTGATTCTTCCAATCCAAGAACATGGTATATCTCTCCATCTATTTGTATCATCCTTAATTTCTTTCACCAGTGTCTTATAATTTTCTGCATACAGGTCTTTTGTCTCCTTAGGTAGGTTTATTCCTAGATATTTTATTCTTTTTGTTGCAGTGGTAAACGGGAGTGTTTTTTTAATTTCACTTTCAGATTTTTCATCATTAATGTATAGAAATGCAAGAGATTTCTGTGCATTAATTTTGTATCCTGCTACTTCCCCAAATTCATTGATTAGCTCTAGGAGTTTTCTGGTAGCAGCTTTAGGATTCTCTATGTATAGTATCATGTCATCTGCAAACAGTGACAGCTTTACTTCTTCTTTTCCGATTTGGATTCCTTTTATTTCTTTTTCTTCTCTGATTGCTGTGGCTAACACTTCCAAAACTATGTTGAATAATAGTGGTGAGAGTGGGCAACCTTGTTTTGTTACTGATCTTAGTGGAAATGGTTTCAGTTTTTCACCATTGAGGACAATGTTGGCTGTGGGTTTGTCATATATGGCCTTTATTATGTTGAGGAAAGTTCCCTCTATGCCTACTTTCTGCAGGGCTTTTATCATAAATGGGTGTTGAATTTTGTCGAAAGCTTTCTCTGCATCTATTGAGATGATCATATGGTTTTTCTCCTTCAGTTTGTTAATATGATGTATCACGTTGATTGATTTGCGTATATTGAAGAATCCTTGCATTCCTGGAATAAACCCCACTTGATCATGGTGTATAATCCTTTTAATGTGCTGTTGGATTCTGTTTGCTAGTATCTTGTTGAGGATTTTTGCATCTATGTTCATCAGTGATATTGGCCTGTAGTTTTCTTTCTTTGTGACATCTTTGTCTGGTTTTGGTATCAGGGTGATGGTGGCCTCATAGAATGAGTTTGGGAGTGTTCCTCCCTCTGCAATTTTTTGGTAGAGCTTGAGAAGGATGGGTGTTAGCTCTTCTCTAAAAGTTTGATAGAATTCACCTGTGAAGCCATCTGGTCCTGGGCTTTTGTTTGTTGGAAGGTTTTTAATCACAGTTTCAATTTCAGTGCTTGTGATTGGTCTGTTGATATTTTCTATTTCTTCCTGTTTCAGTCTCAGCAGGTTGTGCATTTCTAAGAATCTGTCCATTTCTTCCAGGTTGTCCATTTTATTGGCATAGAGTTGCTTGTAGTAATCTCTCATGATCGTATGTATTTCTGCAGTGTCAGTGGTTACTTCTCCTTTTTCATTTCTAATTCTATTGATTTGAGTCTTCTCCCTTTTTCTCTTGATGAGTCTGGCTAATGGTTTATCAACTTTGTTTATCTTCTCAAAGAACCAGCTTTTAGTTTCATTGATTTTTGCTATTGTTTCCTTCATTTCTTTTTCATTTATTTCTGATCTGATCTTTATGATTTCTTTCCTTCTGCTAGCTTTGGGGTTTTTTTGTTCTTCTTTCTCTAATTGCTTCAGGTGCAAGGTTAGGTTGTTTATTCGAGATGTTTCCTGTTTCTTGAGGTAGGCTTGTATTGCTATAAACTTCCCTCTTAGCACTGCTTTTGCTGCGTCCCATAGGTTTTGGGTCGTCGTGTCTCCATTGTCATTTGTTTCTAGGTATTTTTTGATTTCCCCTTTGATTTCTTCAGTGATCACTTCGTTATTAAGTAGTGTATTGTGTAGCTTCCATGTGTTTGTATTTTTTACAGATCTTTTCCTGTAATTGATATCTAGTCTCATAGCGTTGTGGTTGGAAAAGATACTTGATACGATTTCAATTTTCTTAAGTTTACCAAGGCTTGATTTGTGACCCAAGATATGATCTATCCTGGAGAATATTCCATGAGCACTTGAGAAAAATGTGTATTCTGTTGTTTTTGGGTGGAATGTCCTATAAATATCAATTAAGTCCATCTTGTTTAATGTATCATTTAAAGCTTGTGTCTCCTTATTTATTTTCATTTTGGATGATCTGTCCATTGGTGAAAGTGGGGTGTTAAAGTCCCCTCCTATGATTGTGTTGCTGTCGATTTCCCCTTTTATGGCTGTTAGTATTTGCCTTATGTATTGAGGTGCTCCTATGTTGGGTGCATAAACATTTACAATTGTTATACCTTCCTCTTGGATCGATCCCTTGATCATTATATAGTGTCCTTCTTTGTCTCTTGTAATAGTCTTTATTTTAAAGTCTATTTTGTCTGATATGAGAATTGCTACTCCAGCTTTCTTTTGATTTCCATTTGCATGGAATATCTTTTTCCATCCCCTCACTTTCAGTCTGTATGTGTCTCTAGGTCTGAAGTGGGTCTCTTGTAGACAGCATATATATGGGTCTTGTTTTTGTATCCATTCAGCCAGTCTGTGTCTTTTGGTGGGAGCATTTAATCCATTTACATTTAAGGTAATTATCGATATGTATGTTCCTATTCCCATTTTCTTAAATGTTTTGGGTTTGTTATTGTAGGTGTTTTCCTTCTCTTGTGTTTCTTGCCTAGAGAAGTTCCTTTAGCATTTGTTGTAAAGCTGGTTTGGTGGTGCTGAACTCTCTCAGCTTTTGCTTGTCTGTAAAGGTTTTAATTTCTCCATCAAATCTGGATGAGATCCTTGCTGGGTAGATTAATCTTGGTTGTAGGTTTTTCTCCTTCATCACTTTAAGTATATCCTGCCACTCCCTTCTGGCTTGCAGAGTTTCTGCTGAAAGATCAGCTGTTAACCTTATGGGGATTCCCTTGTGTGTTATTTATTGTTTTTCCCTTGCTGCTTTTAATATGTTTTCTTTATATTTAATTTTTGACAGTTTGATTAATATATATCTTGGCGTGTTTCTCCATGGATTTATCCTGTATGGGACTCTCTGTGCTTCCAGGACTTGATTAACTATTTCCTTTCCCACATTAAGGAAGTTTTCAACTATAATCTCTTCAAATATTTTCTCAGTCCCTTTCTTTTTCTCTTCTTCTTCTGGGACCCCTATAATTCGAATGTTGGTGTGTTTAATGTTGTCCCAGAGGTCTCTGAGAGTGTCCTCAGTTCTTTTCATTCTTTTTTCTTTATCCTGCTCTGCAGTAGTTATTTCCACCATTTTATCTTCCAGGTCACTTATCCGTTCTTCTGCCTCAGTTATTCTGCTATTGATCCTACCTAGAGTATTTTTAATTTCATTTATTGTGTTTTTCATCATTGCTTGGTTCCCCTTTAGTTCTTCTACATCCTTGTTAAATGTTTCTTGCATTTTGTCTATTCTATTTCCAAGATTTTGGATCATCCTTACTATCATTATTCTGAATTCTTTTTCAGGTAGACTACCTATTTCCTCTTCATTTGTTAGGTCTGGTGTGTTTTGACCCTGCTCCTTCATCTGCTGTGTGTTTTTCTGTTGCCTCATTCTGCTTATCTTACTGTGTTTGGGGTCTCCTTTTCACAGGCTGCAGGTTCGTAGTTCCCGTTGTTTTTGGTATCTGTCCCCAGTGGCTAAGGTTGGTTCAGTGGGTTGTGTAGGCTTCCTGGTGGAGGTAACTAGTGCCTGTGTTCTGGTGGATGAGGCTGGATCTTGTCTTTCTGGTGGGCACGTCCACGTCTGGTGGTGTATTTTGGGGTGTCTGTGGCCTTATTATGATTTTAGGCAGCCTCTCTGCTAATGGATGGGGCTGTGTTCCTGTCTTGCTAGTTGTTTGGCATAGGGTGTCCAGCCCTGTAGCTTGCTGGTCGTTGAGTGAAGCTGGGTCTTGATGTTGAGATGGAGATCTCTGAGAGATTTTTGCCGTTTGGTATTACGTGGAGCTGGGAGGTCTCTTGTGGACCAGTGTCCTGAAGTTGGCTCCCCCACCTCAGAGGCACAGCCCTGATGCCTGGCTGGAGCACCAAGAGCCTTTCATCCACACGGCTCAGAGTAAAAGGGAGAAAAAATAGAAAGAAAGAGGATAAAATATAGTGAAGTAAAATAAAGCTATTATAAAGCAAAGCTATACAGACAAAATCTCACCCAGAAGTATATACATATACACTCACAAAAAAAGGAAAAGGGGAAAAATTAATATATCCTGCTCCCAAAGTCCACCTCCTGAATTTGGGATGATTCATTGTCTATTCAGGTATTCAACAGATGCAGGCACATCAAGTTGTTCGTGGAGTTTTAATCCGCTGCTTCTGAGGCTGCTGGGAGAGATTTCCCTTTCTCTTCTTTGTTCGCACAGCTCCCGGGGTTCAGCTCTGGATTTCGACCCGCCTCTGCGTGTAGGTCGCCTGAGGGCGTCTGTTCCCCGTCCAGACAGAACGGGGTTAAAGGAGCAGCTGCTTCGGGGGCTCTGGCTCACTCAGGCCGGGGTGAGGGAGCGGTACGGAGGAGGCGGGGTGAGACTGTGGTGGCAGAGGCCGGAGTGACGTTGCAGCAGCCTGAGACGCGCCGTGCGTTCTCCCGGGGAAGTTGTCCCCGGATCACGGGAGCCTGGCCGTGGCGGGCTGCACAGGCTCCTGGGAGGGGCGGTGTGGAGACTGACCTGTGCTCGCACACAGGCTTTTTGGTGGCGGCAGCAGCAGACTTAGCGTCTCATGCCCGTCTCTGGGGCCCGCGCTGATCGCCGCGGCTCGCGCCCGTCTCTGGAGTTCATTTAGGTGGCGCTCTGAATCCCCTCTCCTTGCACGCCGCGAAACAAAGAGGCAAGAAAAAGTCTCTTGCCTCTTCGGCAGCTGCAGACTTTTTCCCGGACTCCCTCCTGGCCAGCTGTGGTGCGCTAACCCCTTCAGGCTGTGTTCACGCCGCCAACCCCAGTCCTCTCCCTGCAATCCGACTGAAGCCCGAGCCTCAGCTCCCAGCCCCCGCCTGCCCTGGCGGGCGAGCAGACAAGCCTCTCGGGCTGGTGAGTGCTGCTTGGCGCTGATCTTCTGTGCTGGAATCTCTCTGCTTTTCCCTCTGCGCCCCTGTTGCTGTGGGGTCCACGCTGATAGCCGTGGCTCGCGCCCGTCTCTGGAGCTCGTTTAGGTGGCGCTCTGAATACCCTCTCCTCGCGCACCAGGAAACAAAGAGGGAAGAAAAAGTCTCTTGCCTCTTCGGCAGCTGCAGACTTTTTCCTGGACTCCCTCCCGGCTAGCTGTGGTGCGCTAACCCCTTCAGGCTGTGTTCACGCTGCCAACCCCAGTCCTCTCCCTGCGATCCGACCAAAGCCCGAGCCTCAGCTCCCATCCCCTGCCCACCATGGCGGGTGAGCAGACAAGACTCTCTGGCTGGTGAGTGCTGCTCGGAGCCGAGCCTCTGTGCGGGAGTCTCTCTGCTTTGCCCTCCGCACCCCTGTGGCTGCACTCTCCTCCGTGGCTCTGAAGCTTCCCTCCTCTGCCACCCACAGTCTCTGAACACGAAGGGGCTTCCTAGTGCGTGGAAACCTTTCCTCCTTCATGGCACCCTCCCACTGGTGCAGGTCCCGTCCCTATTCTTTTGGCTCTGTTATTTCTTTTTTCTTTTGCCCTACCCAAGTCCGTAGGGAGTTTCTTGCCTTTTAGGAGGTCTGACGTTTTCTGCCAGCGTTCAGTGAGTGTTCTGTAGGAGCAGTTCCACGTGTAGATGTATTTCTAATGTATCTGTGGGAAGGAAGGTGATCTCCGCATCTTAATCTTCTGCCATCTTCTTTACCTCTCTGAAACATTTTTGGAGGTTGGATTTGCATGTGGCTAATAATTCCTTATACTGAGCATTAGGCATGTCCTTTTTTTTCTTTTCCTTCTTTTTTTAAAGAGTGAGTACAACTTCTCTCTTCATATTGACTTCTTGAAAAATTTGTCATGTGTTGAATTTTCTTGCCTATTCCCTAACCCAGGGCATTTTTTGAGGGCAGGTGACATTTACAGCCCTGCACTCCTTGTGACTATTAAGCAACCATTAGCATTGGGTTTAAAGCTGCTGTTGTGGGAAACAGCCACAAGGGGGCAGCATTATTATGTTCTCAATTCTTGTTACTAGGGCAACAGAGTCTTCCTGGAGGTAGTATTCTGAGGTTGTAAATTAGAGTGGAATGTGCTGGGACAATCCCCCAATAGTTTATGTCTCCTTACTTAGGTTTGTTTTTAAAATTTAATTTCTATTTCTTATCAGAGTAAATTTGATTAGAGTGTTGTGATTGGCTGTACAGAATCTGCTCAATGTTTCATACATATGTCTGTTCATCTTCGGATCCTGTTACCGTGTATGTTATTACAGAACGTTGAGTAAACCTCCCTTGGTATTTGGTAGGTGTTTTGTCATTATATATTTTATATGTATTGGTGACTATATAATTCATATAGTTTATATGTTATATGTTTATATACATTTAACATATATTAGTATATGTATGTTAGCCCCATAGTCTTAATTTATCCATCCTCCCACCTTTCATTTTGCCTAACCATTAGTTTGTTTTATAAGTCTGTGAGTGTCTTTTTCTGTGGAAATATGTTCATTGGTAGCAATCTTAGGATAACATGTATAAATGATATCATAGGATATTTGTCATTCCCTTTTGACTTACGTAACCTAATATGATTATTTCTAGGCTCATCTGTAGTTCTGAAAACGGCATTGTTCATTTTTCTCCCGAGGCTACTATTCCGTTCGGTACGTGTACCACTTCTTCTTTGTCCATTTATCTGTTGATGGACATTTTGTTTGCTTCCATGTGATGGCTATTGTAAATACTACTGCAATACACGATTTTCCATCCCGTGTCTCTTAGATTCTGGCTTTCTCAGGTGACAGGCCCTATAGTGGGCCTTCCGGATCATATGGTGACTCAATTTTTCCTTTAAACGCACTGCCATTCTGTTCCTATTATTGCCTGTTACCGGTTTACATCCCAGTTAGACCGAGAGGTTACGCTATTCTCCACAACTTCTTCAACATCTATTGTTTGTTGACTTTTTGCTGATGGTCATTCTGACTGGTTTGACCTGATACCTTCCTGTAGATTGGATTTGCATGTGTCTAATAATTCCTGATGTTCTGCGTTTATCAATGTCCTTTTCATGTTTTTTAAGATTGAGCTAAACTTACAACTTCAAATTGCCTTTTTGAAAAATTTGCCGCATTTGGATTTTTTTGGCCATTCCCTACGCCAGGACATTTTTTGAGGGCATGAGTCATTTACAGCCCTGTGAATATTAGTGATCATTAGCAGTAGATTGAAAGCTGCTGTTTGTGGAAACGGCCTTAGGGTGGCAACATTTCTAGGTTGCCAACTCCGCTTGCTAGGGAAACAGGACTTTGCTGCAAGTTGTGCTTTTAGGTTGCAACTTAGAGTGGAATGTGGCCAGACAAACCCCCATAAGTTTTAGCCACCTTAATTCTTGTTTGTGTCTTTAAGTTGTAGTTTTTATCAGAGCAAATTTGATTGAAAAATGTCTTTTGTTCTAGGTGTACAGAATATTGTTCATTTAGACATATACATATATCTATTGATCTTTGGGTCCTTTTCGATGTAGGTTATTACAGAGTGTTGAGTAGACCACTCTTGGTATTCCATAGGTCTTTGGGGATTAAATAGTTTATATGTATTAGTATAAGTGTGTTAACCCCAATATCCTAATTTATCCATCCCTCACACCTTTTCTTTGGCTTAACCGTAAGTTTGTCTTCTCAATCTGAGATTGCCTTTCTCTATGGAAATATGTTCATTTTTATGAATTTTCAGATAACATAAGTGATATCATAGGGCATTTGTAAGTTTAGCTCAATCTTAAAAAAATGAAAAGGACATTGAAAAATGCAAAACATCAGGAAATATTAGACGCATGCAAATCCAATCTACACAAAGGTATCATCTCACAGCAGTCAGAATGACCATCAACAAAATGTCAACAAACAATACATGTTGAAGAAGTTGTGGAGATTAGCGTAAATACTCGGTCTAACTGGGAGGTATACTGGTAACAGCCAATAATAGGAACAGAATGGCAGTGCGTTTAAAGGTAAAAACTGAGTCACCATATGATCCGGAAGGCCCACTATTGGGACTGTCACATGTGGGAGCCAGAATCAAAGAGACAGGGGATGAAAAATCGTGTATTGCAGCAGTATTTACAATAGCCAAGACATGGAAGGAAACAAAATGTCCATCAACAAATAAATGGACAAAGAAGAAGTGGTATACACACCGAATGGAATAGTAGCCTCGGGGAAAAAATGAACAATGCCGTTTTCAGGACTACAGATGAGCCTAGAAATAATCATATAAGGTTAAGTAACTCAAAAGGGTATGACAAATATCCTATGATATCATTTATACATGTTATCCTAAGATTGCTACCAATGAACATATTTCCACAGAAAAAGACACTCACAGACTTATGAAATAAACTAATGGTTAGCCAAAATGAAAGGTGGGAGGATGGGTAAATTAGGACTATGGGGTTAACATACATATACTAATGTATGTTAAATGTATATAAACATAAAACAGATAAACTATATAAATTATATAATCACCAATACCTTTAAAATATACATTCTGTAATCACATACATGGTAACAAGATCCGAAGATGAACAGATATAGGTATGAATCATTGAGCAGATTCTGTACAGCCAGACAATCAAAACACTCTAATCAAATTTACTCCGATAAGAAATAGAAATTAAATTTAAAAACAAACATAAGTAAGGAGACATAAACTTCTGGGGGCTTGTCCCAGCACATTCCACTCTAATTTACAACCTCGGAACACGACCTCCAGGAAGACTCTGTTGCCCAAGTAACAAGAGTTGAGGACGTAATAATGCTGCCGCCTTGTGGCTGTTTTCCACAAACGCAGCTTTAAACCCAGTGCCAATGGTTGCTTATATAGTCACAAGGACTGCAGGGCTGTAAATGAGACACGCCCTCAACAATGCCCTGGGGTAGGGACTAGGAAAGAAAATTCAACACATGAGAAATTTTTCAAGAAGTCAATAAGAGGAGGGAAGTTGTACTCAATCTTTAAAAAAAGGAAAAGAAAAGAAAGGACATGCCTAAAGCTCAGTATAAGGAATTATTAGCCACATGCAAATTCAAATTCAAAAAGGTTTCAGCTCACACCAGTCATTTCCATCAGCAAAAAGTCTACAAACTATAAATGCTGAAGGGGTTTTAGAGAACTGTGTACCTTCTAGCTGCTGGTGGGATGTAAACTGGTAACAGCACTAACACAAACTGAATGGAGCTGCTTGAAAAGGTAAAAATTGAGCTACCATATGATGCGGCAGGGCACCTTTTGGGCCTATAACTTAAGACCACCAGAATCGGAAAGACAGATGCAGGCAAATGTGCACTGCAACAATATTGAAATACGAAGACATGGAAGGAAAAAAAAAGTCCATAAACAGATGAATGGACAAAGAAGAAGAGGTATATGGACAGAATGGAAGAGTAGCCTGAGGAAAAAAATGAACAATGCCGTTTTCAGGACTACAGTTGAGCCTAGAAATAATCATATAAGGTTAAGTAAGTCAAAAGGGTATGACAATAATCCTATGATATCATTCATACATGTTATCCTAAGATTGCTACCAATGAACATATTTCCACAGAAAAAGACACTCACAGACTTATCAAATAAACTAATGGTTAGCCAAAATGAAAGGTGGGAGGATGGGTAAATTAGGACTATGGGGTTAACATACATATACTAATGTTATGTTAAATGTATATAAACATAAAACAGATAAACTATATGAATTATATAATGACCAATACCTTTAAAATATACATTCTGTAATCACATACATGGTAACAGGATCCGAAGATGAACAGACATATGTAGGAATCTTTGAGCAGATTCTGTACAGCCAGACAATCAAAACACTCTAATCAAATTTACTCTGATAAGAAATAGAAATTAAATTTAATAAACAAACATAAGTAAGGAGACATAAACTTCTGGGGGCTTGTCCCAGCACATTCCACTCTAATTTACAACCTTGGAACACTACCTCCAGGAAGACTCTATTGCTGTAGTAACAAGAGTTGAGAACGTAATAATGCTGCCGCCTTGTGGCTGTTTCCCACAACAGCAGTTTTAAACCCAGTGCTAATGGTTGCTTAATAGTCACAACGACTGCAGGGGTCTAAATGACACCTGCCCTCAAAAATTGCCCTGGGGTAGGGAATAGGCAAGAAAATTCAACACATGAGAAATTTTTTAAGAAGTCAATATGAAGAGGGAAGTTGTATTCACTCTTTAACAAAAAAAGGAAAAGAAGAAAAAGGATATGCCTAAAGCTCAGTATAAGGAATTATTAGCCACATGCGTATCCAACCTCCAAAAAGGTTTCAGCTCACACCAGTCAAATGGCCATCAGCAAAAATCTACAAACTATAAATGCTGAAGGGGTTTTAGAGAACTGTGTAACTCCTAGATGCTGGTGGGATGTAAAGTGGTAACAGCACTAACAAAAACTGAATGGAGCTGCTTTACAAGGTAAAAATTGAGCTACCATATGATGCGAAAGGGTACCTTTTGAGCCTATAAACTAAGACCACCAGAATCAGAAAGACAGAGGCAGGCAAATGTGCACTGCAGCAATACTAAAATAGCCAAGACATGGAAGCAAAAAAAGGTCCATAAACAAATGAATGGACAAAGAAGAAGTGGTATATAGACAGAATGGAATAGTAGCCTCGGGAAAAAAATGAACAATGCCGTTTTCAGGACTACAATTGAGCCTAGAAATAATCATATAACGTTAAGTAAGTAAAAAGGGTATGACAAATATCCTGTGATATCATTTATAAATGTTATCCTAAGATTGCTACCAATGAACATATTTCCACAGAAAAAGACACTCACAGACTTATCAAATAAACTAATGGTTAGCCAAAATGAAAGGTGGGAGGATGGGTAAGTTAGGACTATGGGGTTAACATACATATACTAATGTATGTTAAATGTGCATAAACATATAACAGATAAACTTTATGAATTATATAATCACGAATACCTTTAAAATATACATTCTGTGATCACATACATGGTAACAGGATCCGAAGATGAACAGACATATGTAGGAATCATTAAGCAGATTCTGTACAGCCAGACAATCAAAACACTCGAATCAAATTTACCCCGATAAGAAATAGAAATTATATTTAAAAAACAAACATAAGTAAGGAGACATAAACTTCTGGGGGCTTGTCCCAGCACATTCCACTCTAATTTACCACCTCGGAACACGACCTACAGGAAGACTCTGTTGCACTACTAACAAGAGTTGAGAACGTAATAATGCTGCCGCCTTGTGGCTGTTTCCCACAACAGCAGCTTTAAACCCAGTGCTAATGGTTGCTTATATAGTCACAAGGACTGCAGGGCTGTAAATGACACACGCCCTCAAAAATGCCCCGGGGTAGGGAATAGGCAAGAAAATTCAACACATGAGAATTTTTTCAAGAAGTCAATCAGAGGAGGGAAGTTGTACTCACTCTTTAAAAAAAAAGGAAAAGAAAAAAAGGACATGCCTAAAGCTCAGTATAAGGAATTATTAGCCACATGCAAATTCAAAGTCAAAAAGGGTGCAGCTCACACCGGTCATGACCATCAGCAAAAAGTCTACAAACGATAAATGCTGAAGGGGTTTTAGAGAACTGTGTACTTTCTAGCTGCTGGTGGGATGTAAAGTGGTAACAGCACTAACGCAAACTGAATCGAGCTGCTTGAAGAGGTAAAAATTGAGCTACCATATGATGCGGCAGGGCACCTTTGGGCCTATAACCTAAGACCACCAGAATCGGAAAGACAGATGCAGGCAAATGTGCACTGAAACAATATTGAAATAGCCAAGACATGGAAGGAAAAAAAATGTCCATAAACAGATGAATGGACAAAGACGAAGTGCTAAATGTACCCTATGGAATAGTAGCTTCGCGAAAAAAATGAACAATGCCGTTTTTACGACTACAGTGGAGCTTAGAAATAATCATATAAGGTTAAGTAAGTCAAAAGGGTATGACAAATATCCTATGATATCATTTATACATGTTATCCTAAGATTGCTACCAATGAACATATTTCCACACAAAAAGACACTCACAGACTTATCAAATAAACTAATGGTTACCCAAAATGAAAGGTGGGAGGATGGGTAAATTAGGACTATGGGGTTAACATACATATACTAATGTATGTTAAATGTATATAAACATATAACACATAAACTATATGAATTATATAATCACCAAGACTTTAAAATATACATTTTGTAATCACATACATGGTAACAGGATCCGAAGATGAACAGACATATGTAGGAATCATTAAGCAGATTCTGTACAGCCAGACAATCAAAACACTCCAATCAAATTTACCCCGATAAGAAATAGAAATTATATTTAAAAAACAAACATAAGTAAGGAGACATAAACTTCTGGGGGCATGTTCAAGCACATTCCACTCTAATTTACAACCTCGGAACCCTACCTCCAGGAAGACTCTGTTGCCAAAGTCACAAGAGTTGAGAACGTAATAATGCTGCCGCCTTGTGGCTGTTTCCCACAAGAGCAACTTTAAACCCAGTGCCAATGGTTGCTTATATAGTCACAAGGACTGCAGGGCTGTAAATGACACAGGCCCTCAAAACATCCCCTGGCGTAGGGAATAGGCAAGAAAATTCAAGACCTGAGAAATTTTTCAAGAAATCAATAAGAGGAGGGAAGTTGTACTCACTCTTTAAAAAAAAGGAAAAGAAAAAAACGACATGCGTAAAGCTCAGTATAAGGAATTATTAGCCACATGCAAATTCAAATTCAAAAAGGTTTCAGCTCACACCAGTCAGGACCATCAGCAAAAAGACTACAAACTATAAATGCTGAAGGGGTTTTAGAGAACTGTGTACCTTCTAGCTGCTGGTGGGATTTAAAGTGGTAACAGCACTAATGCAAACTGAATGGAGCTGCTTGAAAAGGTAAAAATTGAGCTATCATATGATGCGGCAGGGCACCTTTTGGGCCTATAAACTAAGACCACCAGAATCAGAAAGACAGAGGCAGGCAAATGTGCACTGCAGCAATACTGAAATAGCCAAGACATGGAAGCAAAAAAAGGTCCATAAACAGATGAATGGACAAAGAAGAAGTGGTATATGGACAGAATGGAATGGTAGCCTTGGGAAAAAATGAAGAATGCCGTTTTCAGGACTACAGTTGAGCCTGTAAATATTCATATAACTTTAAGTAAGTAAAAAGGGTATGACAAATATCTTATGATATCATTTATACATGTTATCTTAAGATTGCTACCAATGAACATATTTCCACAGAAAAAGACACTCACAGACTTACCAAATAAACTAATGGTTAGCCAAAATGAAAGGTGGGAGGATGGGTAAATTAGGACTATGGGGTTAACATACATATACTAATGTATGTTAAATGTATATAAACATATAACAGATAAACTATATGTATTATATAATCACCAAGACCTTTAAAATATACATTTTGTAATCACATTCATGGTAACAGGATCCGAAGATGAACAGACATATGCATGAATCATTGAGCAGATTCTGTACAGCCAGACAATCAAAACACTCTAATCAAATTTACTCCGATAAGAAATAGAATTTAAACTTAAAAAACAAACATAAGTAAGGAGACATAAACTTCTGCGCCTTGTCCCAGCACATTCCACTCTAATTTACAACCTCGGTACACGACCTACAGGAAGACTCTGTTGCACTACTAACAAGAGTTGAGAACGTAATAATGCTGCCGCCTTGTGGCTGTTTCCCACAACAGCAGCTTTAAACCCAGTGCTAATGGTTGCTTATATAGTCACAAGGACTGCAGGGCTGTAAATGACACACGCCCTCAAAAATGCCCTGGGGTAGGGAATAGGCAAGAAAATTCAACACATGAGAATTTTTTCAAGAAGTCAATCAGAGGAGGGAAGTTGTACTCACTCTTTAAAAAAAAAGGAAAAGAAAAAAAGGACATGCCTAAAGCTCAGTATAAGGAATTATTAGCCACATGCAAATTCAAAGTCAAAAAGGGTGCAGCTCACACCGGTCATGACCATCAGCAAAAAGTCTACAAACGATAAATGCTGAAGGGGTTTTAGAGAACTGTGTACTTTCTAGCTGCTGGTGGGATGTAAAGTGGTAACAGCACTAACGCAAACTGAATCGAGCTGCTTGAAGAGGTAAAAATTGAGCTACCATATGATGCGGCAGGGCACCTTTGGGCCTATAACCTAAGACCACCAGAATCGGAAAGACAGATGCAGGCAAATGTGCACTGAAAGAATATTGAAATAGCCAAGACATGGAAGGAAAAAAAATGTCCATAAACAGATGAATGGACAAAGACGAAGTGCTAAATGTACCCTATGGAATAGTAGCTTCGCGAAAAAAATGAACAATGCCGTTTTTACGACTACAGTGGAGCCTAGAAATAATCATATAAGGTTAAGTAAGTCAAAAGGGTATGACAAATATCCTATGATATCATTTATACATGTTATCCTAAGATTGCTACCAATGAACATATTTCCACACAAAAAGACACTCACAGACTTATCAAATAAACTAATGGTTAGCCAAAATGAAAGGTGGGAGGATGGGTAAATTAGGACTATGGGGTTAACATACATATACTAATGTATGTTAAATGTATATAAACATATAACATATAAACTATATGAATTATATAATCACCTATACCTTCAAAATATACATTCTGTAAACAAACACATTGTAACAGCATCTGAAGATGAACTGACATATGTATGAATCATTGAGCAGATTCTGTACAGCCAGACAATGAAAACACTCTAATCAAATTTCCTCCGATAAGAAATAGGAATTAAATTTTAAAAAGAAACCTAAGTAAGGAGACATAAACTTCTGGGGGCTTGTCCCAGGACATGCCACTCTAATTTACAACCTCAGAACACTACCTCCAGGAAAAGTCTGTTGCCCTATTAACAAGAGATGAGAACGTAATAATGCTGCTGCCTTGTGGCTGTTTCCCACAACAGCAGCTTTAAACCCAGTGCCGATGGTTGCTTATATAGTCACAAGGACTGCAGGGCTGTAAATGACTCACGCCCTCAAAAATGCCCTGGGGTAGGGAATAGGAAAGAAAATTCTACACATGAGAAATTTTTCAAGAAGTCAATAAGAGGAGGGAAGTTGTACTCACTCTTTAAAAAAAAGGAAAAGAAAAAAGGGACATGCCTAAAGCTCAGTATAAGGAATTATTAGCCACATGCAAATTCAAATTCAAAAAGGTTTCAGCTAACACCAGTCATTTCCATCAGCAAAAAGTCTACAAATTATAAATGCTGAAGGGGTTTTAGAGAACTGTGTACCTTCTAGCTGCTGGTGGGATGTAAAGTGGCAAAAGCACTAACGAAAACTGAATGGAGCTGCTTGAAAAGGTAAAAATTGAGCTACCATATGATGCAGCAGGTCAACTTTTGGGCCTATAACCTAAGACCACCAGAATCGAAAACACACAGGCAGACAAATGAGCACTGCAGCAATACTGAAATAGCCAAGACATGGAAGCAGAAAAAAGTTTCATAAACAGATGAATGGACAAAGAAGAAGTGGTATACGTACCAAATAGAATAGTAGCCTCGGGAAATAAATGAACCATGCCGTTTTCAGGACTATAGTTGAGCCTAGAAATAATCATATAAGGATAAGTAAGTCAAAAAGGTATGAGAAATATCCTATGATATCATTTATACATGTTATCCTAAGATTGCTACCAATGAACACATTTCCACAGAAAAAAGACACTCACAGACTTATCAAATAAACTAAAGGTTAGCCAAAATGAAAGGTGGGAAGATGGGTAAATTAGGACTATGGGGTTAACATACATATACTAATGTATGTTAAATGTATATAAACATATAACATATAAACTATATGAATTATATAATCACCAATACCTTCAAAATATACCTTGTGTAATCTCGTACATGGTAACAGGATCCAAAGATGATCAGATATATGTGTGACTCTTTGAGCAGATTCTGTACAGCCAGACAATCGAAACACTCGAATCAAATTTACTCCGATAAGAAATAGAATTTAAACTTAAAAAACAAACATAAGTAAGGAGACATAAACTTCTCGGGGCTTGTCCCAGCACATTCCACTCTAATTTACAACCTCGGAACACGACCTCCAGGAAGACTCTGTTGCACTACTAACAAGAGTTGAGAATGTAATAATGCTGCCGCCTTGTGGCTTTTTCCCACAACAGCAGCTTTAAACCCAGTGCTAATGGTTGCTTATATAGTCACAAGGACTGCAGGGCTGTAAATGACACACTCCCTCAAAAATGCCCTGGGGTAGGGAATAGGCAAGAAAATTCAACACATGAGAATTTTTTCAAGAAGTCAATAAGAGGAGGGAAGTTGTACTCACTCTTTAAAAAAAAAGGAAAAGAAAAAAAGGACATGCCTAAAGCTCAGTATAAGGAATTATTAGCCACATGCAAATTCAAAGTCAAAAAGGGTGCAGCTCACACCGGTCATGACCATCAGCAAAAAGTCTACAAACGATAAATGCTGAAGGGGTTTTAGAGAACTGTGTACTTTCTAGCTGCTGGTGGGATGTAAAGTGGTAACAGCACTAACGCAAACTGAATCGAGCTGCTTGAAGAGGTAAAAATTGAGCTACCATATGATGCGGCAGGGCACCTTTGGGCCTATAACCTAAGACCACCAGAATCGGAAAGACAGATGCAGGCAAATGTGCACTGAAACAATATTGAAATAGCCAAGACATGGAAGGAAAAAAAATGTCCGTAAACAGATGAATGGACAAAGACGAAGTGGTATGTACCATATGGAATAGTAGCTTCGCGAAAAAAATGAACAATGCCGTTTTTACGACTACAGTGGAGCCTAGAAATAATCATATAAGGTTAAGTAAGTCAAAAGGGTATGACAAATATCCTATGATATCATTTATACATGTTATCCTAAGATTGCTACCAATGAACATATTTCCACAGAAAAAGACACTCACAGACTTATCAAATAAACTAATGGTTAGCCAAAATGAAAGGTGGGAGGATGGGTAAATTAGGACTATGGGGTTAACATACATATACTAATGTATGTTAAATGTATATAAACATATAACAGATAAACTTTATGAATTATATAATCACGAATACCTTTAAAATATACATTCTGTGATCACATACATGGTAACAGGATCCGAAGATGAACAGACATATGCAGGAATCATTAAGCAGATTCTGTACAGCCAGACAATCAAAACACTCCAATCAAATTTACCCCGATAAGAAATAGAAATTATATTTAAAAAACAAACATAAGTAAGGAGACATAAACTTCTGCGCCTTGTCCCAGCACATTCCACTCTAATTTACAACCTTGGAACACTACCTCCAGGAAGAGTCTGTTGCTGTAGTAACAAGAGTTGAGAACGTAATAATGCTGCCGCCTCGTGGCTGTTTCCCACAACAGCAGTTTTAAACCCAGTGCTAATGGTTGCTTAATAGTCACAACGACTGCAGGGGTCTAAATGACACATGCCCTCAAAAATTGCCCTGGGGTAGGGAATAGGCAAGAAAATTCAACACATGAGAAATTTTTCAAGAAGTCAATATGAAGAGGGAAGTTGTATTCACTCTTTAACAAAAAAAGGAAAAGAAGAAAAAGGATATGCCTAAAGCTCAGTATAAGGAATTATTAGCCACATGCGTATCCAACCTCCAAAAAGGTTTCAGCTCACACCAGTCAAATGGCCATCAGCAAAAATCTACAAACTCTAAATGCTGAAGGGGTTTTAGAGAACTGTGTAACTCCTAGATGCTGGTGGGATATAAAGTGGTAACAGCACTAACAAAAACTGAATGGAGCTGCTTTACAAGGTAAAAATTGAGCTACCATATGATGCGAAAGGGTACATTTTGAGCCTATAAACTAAGACCACCAGAATGAGAAAGACAGAGGCAGGCAAATGTGCACTGCAGCAATACTAAAATAGCCAAGACATGGAAGCAAAAAAAGGTCCATCAACAGATGAATGGAAAAAGAAGAAGTGGTATATGGACAGAATGGAATAGTAGCCTCGGGAAAAATATGAACAATGCCGTTTTCAGGACTACAGTTGGGCCTAGAAATAATCATATAACGTTAAGTAAGTCAAAAGGGTATGAGAAATATCCTATGATATCATTTATACATGTTATCCTAAGATTGCTACCAATGAACACATTTCCACAGAAAAAGACACTCACAGACTTATCAAATAAACTAATGGTTAGCCAAAATGAAAGGTGGGAAGATGGGTAAATTAGGACTATGGGGTTAACATACATATACTAATGTATGTTAAATGTATATAAACATATAACAAATAAACTATATGTATTATATAATCACCAAGACCTTTAAAATATACATTTTGTAATCACATACATGGTAACAGGATCCGAAGATGAACAGACATATGCATGAATCATTGAGCAGATTCTGTACAGCCAGACAATGAAAACACTCTAATCAAATTTACTCCGATAAGAAATAGAATTTAAACTTAAAAAACAAACATAAGTAAGGAGACATAAACTTCTGGGGGCTTGTCCCAGCACATTCCACTCTAATTTACCACCTCGGAACACGACCTACAGGAAGACTCTGTTGCACTACTAACAAGAGTTGAGAACGTAATAATGCTGCCGCCTTGTGGCTGTTTCCCACAACAGCAGCTTTAAACCCAGTGCTAATGGTTGCTTATATAGTCACAAGGACTGCAGGGCTGTAAATGACACACGCCCTCAAAAATGCCCCGGGGTAGGGAATAGGCAAGAAAATTCAACACATGAGAAATTTTTCAAGAAGTCAATCAGAGGAGGGAAGTTGTACTCACTCTTTAAAAAAAAAGGAAAAGAAAAAAAGGACATGCCTAAAGCTCAGTATAAGGAATTATTAGCCACATGCAAATTCAAAGTCAAAAAGGGTGCAGCTCACACCGGTCATGACCATCAGCAAAAAGTCTACAAACGATAAATGCTGAAGGGGTTTTAGAGAACTGTGTACTTTCTAGCTGCTGGTGGGATGTAAAGTGGTAACAGCACTAACGCAAACTGAATCGAGCTGCTTGAAGAGGTAAAAATTGAGCTACCATATGATGCGGCAGGGCACCTTTGGGCCTATAACCTAAGACCACCAGAATCGGAAAGACAGATGCAGGCAAATGTGCACTGAAACTATATTGAAATAGCCAAGACATGGAAGGAAAAAAAATGTCCATAAACAGATGAATGGACAAAGAAGAAGTGGTAAATGTACCATATGGAATAGTAGCTTCGCGAAAAAAATGAACAATGCCGTTTTTATGACTACAGTGGAGCCTAGAAATAATCATATAAGGTTAAGTAAGTCAAAAGGGTATGACAAATATCCTATGATATCATTTATACATGTTATCCTAAGATTGCTACCAATGAACATATTTCCACACAAAAAGACACTCACAGACTTATCAAATAAACTAATGGTTAGCCAAAATGAAAGGTGGGAGGATGGGTAAATTAGGACTATGGGGTTAACATACATATACTAACGTATGTTAAATGTATATAAACATATAACAGATAAACTATATGAATTATATAATTACCAAGACCTTTAAAATATACATTTTGTAATCACATACATGGTAACAGGATCCGAAGATGAACAGACATATGCATGAATCATTGAGCAGATTCTGTACAGCCAGACAATCAAAACACTCCAATCAAATTTACCCCGATAAGAAATAGAAATTAAATTTAAAAAACAAACATAAATAAGGAGACATAAACTTCTGCGGCTTGTCCCACCACATTCCACTCTAATTTACAACCTTGGAACACTACCTCCAGGAAGAGTCTGTTGCCCTAGTAACAAGAGATGAGAACGTAATAATGCTGCCGCCTTGTGGCTCTTTCCCACAAGAGCAGCTTTAAACCCAGTGCCAATGGTTGCTTATATAGTCACAAGGACTGCAGGGCTGTAAATGAGACACGCCCTCAACAATGCCCTGGGGTAGGGAATAGGAAAGAAAATTCAACACATGAGAAATTTTTCAAGAAGTCAATAAGAGGAGGGAAGTTGTACTCACTCTTTAAAAAAAGGAAAAGAGAAAAAAGGACATGCCTAAAGCTCAGTATAAGGAATTATTAGCCACATGCAAATTCAAATTCAAAAAGGTTTCACCTCACACCAGTCATTTCCATCAGCAAAAAGTCTACAAACTATAAATGCTGAAGGGGTGTTAGAGAACTGTGTACCTTCTAGCTGCTGGTGGGATGTAAAGTAGTAACAGCACTAACACAAACTGAATGGAGCTGCTTGAAAAGGTAAAAATTGAGCTACCATATGATGCGGCAGGGCACCTTTTGCGCCTATAACTTAAGACCACCAGAATCGTAAAGACAGATGCAGGCAAATGTGCACTGCAACAATATTGAAATACGAAGACATGGAAGGAAAAAAAAAGTCCATAAACAGATGAATGGACAAAGAAGAAGAGGTATATGGACAGAATGGAAGAGTAGCCTCAGGAAAAAAATGAACAATGCCGTTTTCAGGACTACAGTTGAGCCTAGAAATAATCATATAAGGTTAAGTAAGTCAAAAGGGTATGACAATTATCCTATGATATCATTCACACATGTTATCCTAAGATTGCTACCAATGAACATATTTGCACAGAAAAAGACACTCACAGACTTATCAAATAAACTAATGGTTAGCCAAAATGAAAGGTGGGAGGATGGGTAAATTAGGACTATGGGGTTAACATACATATACTAATGTATGTTAAATGTATATAAACATATAACATATAAACTATATGAATTATATAATCACCTATACCTTCAAAATATACATTCTGTAAACAAACACATTGTAACAGCATCTGAAGATGAACTGACATATGTATGAATCATTGAGCAGATTCTGTACAGCCAGACAATGAAAACACTCTAATCAAATTTACTCTGATAAGAAATAGAAATTAAATTTAAAAAACAAACATAAGTAAGGAGACATAAACTTCTGGGGGCTTGTCCCAGCACATTCCACTCTAATTTACAACCTCGGAACACTACCTCCAGGAAGACTCTGTTGCCGTAGTAACAAGAGTTGAGAACGTAATAATGCTGCGGCCTTGTGGCTGTTTCCCACAACAGCAGCTTTAAACCCAGTACTAATAGTTGCTTAATAGTCACAAGGACTGCAGGGCTCTAAATGACACCTGCCCTGAAAAATGCCCTGGGGTAGGGAATAGGCAAGAAAATTCAACACATGTGAAATTTTTCAAGAAGTCAATAAGAGGAGGGAGGTTGTACTCACTCTTTAAAAAAAAAGGAAAAGAAAAAAAAGGACATGCCTAAAGCTCAGTATAAGGAATTATTAGACACAAGCAAATTCAAATTCAAAAAGGTTTCAGCTCACACCAGTCATTTCCATCAGCAAAATGTCTATAAACTATAAATGCTGAAGGGGTTTTAGAGAACTGTGTACCTTCTAGCTGCTGGTGGGATGTAAAGTGGTAACAGCACTAACGCAAACTGAATGGAGCTTCTTGAAAAGGTAAAAATTGAGCTACCATATGATGCGGCAGGTCACCCTTTGGGCCTATAACCTAAGACCACCTGAATCGGAAAGACACAGGCAGGCAAATGAGCACTGCAGCAATATTGAAATAGCCAAGACATGGAAGCAGAAAAAAGGTTCATAAACAGATGAATGGACAAAGAAGAAGTAGTATACGTACCAAATAGAATAGTAGCCTGGGGAAAAAAATGAACAACGCCGTTTTCAGGACTACAGTTGAGCCTAGAAATAATCATATAAGGTTAAGTAACTCAAAAGGGTACGACAAATATCCTATGATAATATTTATACATGTTATCCTAAGATTGCTACCAATGAACATATTTCCACAGAAAAAGACACTCACAGACTTATGAAATAAACTAATGGTTAGCAAAATGAAAGGTGGGAGGATGGGTAAATTAGGACTATGGGGTTAACATACATATACTAATGTATGTTAAGTGTATAAAAACATATAACAGATAAACTGTATGAATTATATAATCACCAATACCTTTAAAATATACATTTTGTAATCGCATACATGGTAACAGGACCCGAGGATGAACAGACATATGTATGAATCATTGAGCAGATTCTGTACAGCCAGGCAATCAAAACACTAAAATCAAATTTACTCCGATAAGAAATAGAAATTAAATTTAAAAAACAAACATAAGTAAGGAGACATAAACTTCTGGAGGCTTGTCCCAGCACATTCCACTCTAATTTACAACCTCGGAACACTACCTCCAGGAAGACTCTGTTGCCATAGTAACAAGAGTTGAGAACGTAATAATGCTGCCGCCTTGTGGCTGTTTCCCACAACAGCAGCCTTAAACCCAGTGCTAAGGGTTGCTTAGTAGTCAAAATGACTGCAGGGTTCTAAATGACACCTGCCCTCAAAAAATGCCCTGGGGTAGGGAATACGGAAGAAAATTCAACACATGAGAAATTTTTCAAAAAGTGAATATGAAGAGGGCAGTTGTACTCACACTTTAACAAAAAAAGGAAAAGAAGAAAAAGGATATGCCTAAAGATCAGTATAAGGAATTATTCGCCACATGCGTATCCAACCTCCAAAAAGGTTTCAGCTCACACCAGTCAAATGGCCATCAGCAAAAAGTCTACAAACTATAAATGCTGAAGGGGTTTTAGAGAAATGTATACCTTCTATCTGCTGCTGGGATGTAAAGTGGTAACAGCACTAATGCAAACTGAATGGAGCTGCTTGAAAAGGTAAAAATTGAGCTACCATATGATGCGGCAGGGCACCTCTTCGGCTTATAACCTAAGACTACCAGAATCGGAAAGACACAGGCAGTCAAATGTGCACTGCAGCAATATGGAAATAGCAAAGACATGGAAGCAAAAAAAATGTCCATAAACAGATGAATGGACAGAGAAGAAGTGGTATATGGACAGAATGCAATAGTAGCCTCGGGGAAAAAATGAACAATGCCGTTTTAAGGACTAGAGTTGAGCCTAGAAATAATCATATAAGGTTAACTAAGTCAAAAGGGTATGACAAATATCCTATGATATCATTTATACATGTTATCCTAAGATTGCTACCAATGAACATATTTCCACAGAAAAAGACACTCACAGACTTATGAAATAAACTAATTGTTAGCCAAAATGAAAGGTGGGAGGATGGGTAAATTAGGACTATGGGTTTAACATACATATACTAATGTATGTTAAGTGTATAAAAACATATAACAGATAAACTGTATGAATTATATAATCACCAATACCTTTAAAATATACATTTTGTAATCACATACATGGTAAGAGGACCCGAAGATGAACAGACATATGTATGAATCATTGAGCAGATCCTGTACAGCCAGGCAATCAAAACACTCTAATCAAATTTACTCTGATAAGAAATAGAAATTAAATTTAAAAAACAAACATAAGTAAGGAGACATAAACTTCTGGGGGCTTGTCCCAGCACATTCCACTCTAATTTACAACCTCGGATCACTACCTCCAGGAAGACTCTGTTGCCGTAGTAACAAGAGTTGAGAACGTAATAATGCTGCCGCCTTGTGGCTGTTTCCCACAACAGCAGCTTTAAACCCAGTGCTAATAGTTGCTTAATAGTCACAAGGACTGCAGGGCTCTAAATGACACCTGCCCTTAAAAATGCCCTGGGGTAGGGAATAGGCAAGAAAATTCAACACATGAGCAATTTTTCAAGAAGTCAATAAGAGGAGGGAAGTTGTACTCACTCTTTAAAAAAAAAGGAAAAGAAAAAAAAGGACATGCCTAAAGCTCAGTATAAGGAATTATTAGACACATGCAAATTCAATTTCAAAAAGGTTTCAGCTCACACCAGTCATTTCCATCAGCAAAATGTCTACAAACTCTAAATGCTGAAGGGGTTTTAGAGAACTGTGTACCTTCTAGCTGCTGGTGGGATGTAAAGTGGTAACAGCACTAATGCAAACTGAATGGAGTTTCTTGAAAAGGTAAAAATTGAGCTACCATATGATGCGGCAGGTCACCTTTTGGGCCTATAACCTAAGACCACCTAAATCGGAAAGATACAGGCTGGCAAATGTGCACTGCAGCAATATTGAAATAGCCAAGACATGGAAGCAGAAAAAGGGTTCATAAACAGATGAATGGACAAAGAAGAAGTGGTATACGTACCAAATAGCATAGTAGCCTCGGGAAAAAAATGAACAATGCCGTTTTCAGGACTACAGTTGAGCCTAGAAATAATCATATAAGGTTAAGTAACTCAAAAGGGTACGACAAATATCCTATGATAACATTTATACATGTTATCCTACGATTGCTACCAATGAACATATTTCCACAGAAAAAGACACTCACAGACTTATGAAATAAACTAATGGTTAGCCAAAATGAAAGGTGGGAGGATGGGTAAATTAGGACTATGGGGTTAACATACATATACTAATGTATGTTAAGTGTATAAAAACATATAACAGATAAACTGTAATGAATTATATAATCACCAATACCTTTAAAATATACATTTTGTAATCACATACATGGTAAGAGGACCCGAAGATGAACAGACATATGTATGAATCATTGAGCAGATCCTGTACAGCCAGGCAATCAAAACACTCTAATCAAATTTACTCCGATAAGAAATAGAAATTAAATTTTAAAAAACAAACATAAGTAAGGAGACATAAACTTCTCGGGGCTTGTCCCAGCACATTCCACTCTAATTTACAACCTCGGAACACTACCTCCAGGAAGATTCTGTTGCCCTAGTAACAAGAGATGAGAACGTAATAATGCTGCCGCCTTGTGGCTCTTTCCCACAACAGCAACTTTAAACCCAGTGCTAATGTTTGCTTAATAGTCACAAGGACTGCAGGGCTCTAAATGACACCTGCCCTTAAAAATGCCCTGGGGTAGGGAATAGGCAAGAAAATTCAACACATTAGAAATTTTTCAAGAAGTCAATAAGAGGAGGGAAGTTGTACTCACTCTTTAAAAAAAAGGAAAAGAAAAAAAAAGGACATGCCTAAACCTCAGTATAAGGAATTATTAGACACATGCAAATGCAAATTCAAAAAGGTTTCAGCTCACACCAGTCATTTCCATCAGCAAAATGTCTACAAACTATAAATGCTGAAGGAGTTTTAGAGAACTGTGTACCTTCTAGATCCTGGTTGGATGTAAAGTGGTAACAGCACTAACGCAAACTGAATTGAGCTGTTGAAAAGGTAAAAATTGAGCTACCATATGATGCGGCAGGTCACCTTTTGGGCCTATAACCTAAGACCACCTGAATCGGAAAGACACAGGCAGGCAAATGAGCACTGCAGCAATATTGAAATAGCCAAGACATGGAAGCAGAAAAAAGGTTCATAAACAGATGAATGGACAAAGAAGAAGTGGTATACGTACCAAATAGAATAGTAGCCTCGGGAAAAAAATGAACAATGCCGTTTTCAGGACTACAGTTGAGCCTAGAAATAATCATATAAGGTTAAGTAACTCAAAAGGGTACGACAAATATCCTATGATAACATTTATACATGTTATCCTAAGATAGCTACCAATGAACATATTTCCACAGAAAAAGACACTCACAGACTTATGAAATAAACGAATGGTTAGACAAAATGAAAGGTGGGAGGATGGGTAAACTAGGACTATGGGGTTAACATACATATACTAATGTATGTTAAGTGTATAAAAACATATAACAGATAAACTGTATGAATTATATAATCACCAATACCTTTAAAATATACATTCTGTAATCACATACATGGTAACAGAATCCGAAGATGAACAGACATATGTAGGAATCATTGAGCAGTTTCTGTACAGCCAGACAATCAAAACACTCTAATCAAATTTACTCAGATAAGAAATAGAAATTAAATTTAAAAAACAAACCTAAGTAAGGAGACATAAACTTCTGGGGGCTTGTCCCAGCACATTGCACTCTAATTTACAACCTCGGAACACTACCTCCAGGAAGATTCTGTTGCCCTAGTAACAAGAGATGAGAACGTAATAATGCTGCCGCCTTGTGGCTCTTTCCCACAACAGCAGCTTTAAACCCAGTGCTAATGGTTGCTTAATAGTCACATGGACTGCAGGGCTCTAAATGACACCTGCCCTGAAAAATGCCCTGGGGTAAGGAATAGGCAAGAATATTCAACACATGAGAAATTTTTCAAGAAGTCAATAAGAGGAGGGAAGTTGTACTCACTCTTTAAAAAAAAAGGAAAAGAAAAAAAAGGACATGCCTAAAGCTCAGTAGAATGAATTATTAGACACATGCAAATTCAAATTGAAAAAGGTTTCAGCTCACACCAGTCGTTTCCATCAGCAAAATGTCTACAAACTATAAATGCTGAAGGGGTTTTAGAGAACTGTGTACCTTCTAGCTGCTGGTGGGATGTAAAGTGGTAACAGCACTAACACAAACTGAATGGAGCTGCTTGAAAAGGTAAAAATTGAGCTACCATATGATGCGGCAGGTCACCTTTTGGGCCTATAACCTAAGACCACCTGAATCGGAAAGACACAGGCAGGCAAATGAGCACTGCAGCAATATTGAAATAGCCAAGACATGGAAGGAAAAAAAATGTCCATAAACAGATGAATGGACAAAGACGAAGTGGTAAATGTACCATATGGAATAGTAGCTTCGCGAAAAAAATGAACAATGCCGTTTTTATGACTACAGTGGAGCCTAGAAATAATCATATAAGGTTAAGTAAGTCAAAAGGGTATGACAAATATCCTATGATATCATTTATACATGTTATCCTAAGATTGCTACCAATGAACATATTTCCACAGAAAAAGACACTCACAGACTTATCAAATAAACTAATTGTTAGCCAAAATGAAAGGTGGGAGGATGGATAAATTAGGACTATGGGGTTAACATACATATACTAATGTTATGTTAAATGTATATAAACATATAACAGATAAACTACATGAATTATATACTCACCAATACCTTTAAAATATACATTCTGTAATCACATACATGGTAACAGGATCCGAAGATGAACAGACATATGTAGGAGTCTTTTAGCAGATTCTGTACAGCCAGACAATCAAAACACTCTAATCAAATTTACTCCGATAAGAAATAGAAATTAAATTTAATAAACAAACATAAGTAAGGAGACATAAACTTCTGGGGGCTTGTCGCAGCACATTCCACTCTAATTTACAACCTTGGAACACTACCTCCAGGAAGACTCTATTGCTGTAGTAACAAGAGTTGATAACGTAATAATGCTGCCGCCTTGTGGCTGTTTCCCACAACAGCAGCTTTAAACCCAGTGCTAATGGTTGCTTATATAGTCACAAGGACTGCAGGGCTGTAAATGACACACGCCCTCAAAAATGCCCTGGGGTAGGGAATAGGCAAGAAAATTCAACACATGAGAATTTTTTCAAGAAGTCAATCAGAGGAGGGAAGTTGTACTCACTCTTTAAAAAAAAGGAAAAGAAAAAAAGGACATGCCTAAAGCTCAGTATAAGGAATTATTAGCCACATGCAAATTCAAAGTCAAAAAGGGTGCAGCTCACAACGGTCATGACCATCAGCAAAAAGTCTACAAACGATAAATGCTGAAGGGGTTTTAGAGAACTGTGTACTTTCTAGCTGCTGGTGGGATGTAAAGTGGTAACAGCACTAACGCAAACTGAATCGAGCTGCTTGAAGAGGTAAAAATTGAGCTAGCATATGATGCGGCAGGGCACCTTTGGGCCTATAACCTAAGACCACCAGAATCGGAAAGACAGATGCAGGCAAATGTGCACTGAAACAATATTGAAATAGCCAAGACATGGAAGGAAAAAAAATGTCCATAAACAGATGAATGGACAAAGAAGAAGTGGTAAATGTACCATATGGAATAGTAGCTTCGCGAAAAAAATGAACAATGCCGTTTTTACGACTACAGTGGAGCCTAGAAATAATCATATAAGGTTAAGTAAGTCAAAAGGGTATGACAAATATCCTATGATATCATTTATACATGTTATCCTAAGATTGCTACCAATGAACATATTTCCACAGAAAAAGACACTCACAGACTTATCAAATAAACTAATGGTTAGCCAAAATGAAAGGTGGGAGGATGGGTAAATTAGGACTATGGGGTTAACATACATATACTAACGTATGTTAAATGTATATAAACATATAACAGATAAACTATATGAATTATATAATTACCAAGACCTTTAAAATATACATTTTGTAATCACATACATGGTAACAGGATCCGAAGATGAACAGACATATGCATGAATCATTGAGCAGATTCTGTACAGCCAGACAATCAAAACACTCCAATCAAATTTACCCCGATAAGAAATAGAAATTAAATTTAAAAAACAAACATAAGTAAGGAGACATAAACTTCTGCGGCTTGTCCCACCACATTCCACTCTAATTTACAACCTTGGAACACTACCTCCAGGAAGAGTCTGTTGCCCTAGTAACAAGAGATGAGAACGTAATAATGCTGCCGCCTTGTGGCTCTTTCCCACAAGAGCAGCTTTAAACCCAGTGCCAATGGTTGCTTATATAGTCACAAGGACTGCAGGGCTGTAAATGAGACACGCCCTCAACAATGCCCTGGGGTAGGGAATAGGAAAGAAAATTCAACACATGAGAAATTTTTCAAGAAGTCAATAAGAGGAGGGAAGTTGTACTCACTCTTTCAAAAAAGGAAAAGAGAAAAAAGGACATGCCTAAAGCTCAGTATAAGGAATTATTAGCCACATGCAAATTCAAATTCAAAAAGGTTTCGCCTCACACCAGTCATTTCCATCAGCAAAAAGTCTACAAACTATAAATGCTGAAGGGGTGTTAGAGAACTGTGTACCTTCTAGCTGCTGGTGGGATGTAAAGTAGTAACAGCACTAACACAAACTGAATGGAGCTGCTTGAAAAGGTAAAAATTGAGCTACCATATGATGCGGCAGGGCACCTTTTGCGCCTATAACTTAAGACCACCAGAATCGTAAAGACAGATGCAGGCAAATGTGCACTGCAACAATATTGAAATACGAAGACATGGAAGGAAAAAAAAAGTCCATAAACAGATGAATGGACAAAGAAGAAGAGGTATATGGACAGAATGGAAGAGTAGCCTCAGGAAAAAAATGAACAATGCCGTTTTCAGGACTACAGTTGAGCCTAGAAATAATCATATAAGGTTAAGTAAGTCAAAAGGGTATGACAATTATCCTATGATATCATTCACACATGTTATCCTAAGATTGCTACCAATGAACATATTTGCACAGAAAAAGACACTCACAGACTTATCAAATAAACTAATGGTTAGCCAAAATGAAAGGTGGGAGGATGGGTAAATTAGGACTATGGGGTTAACATACATATACTAATGTATGTTAAATGTATATAAACATATAACATAAAAACTATATGAATTATATAATCACCTATACCTTCAAAATATACATTCTGTAAACAAACACATTGTAACAGCATCTGAAGATGAACTGACATATGTATGAATCATTGAGCAGATTCTGTACAGCCAGACAATGAAAACACTCTAATCAAATTTACTCTGATAAGAAATAGAAATTAAATTTAAAAAACAAACATAAGTAAGGAGACATAAACTTCTGGGGGCTTGTCCCAGCACATTCCACTCTAATTTACAACCTCGGAACACTACCTCCAGGAAGACTCTGTTGCCGTAGTAACAAGAGTTGAGAACGTAATAATGCTGCGGCCTTGTGGCTGTTTCGCACAACAGCAGCTTTAAACCCAGTACTAATAGTTGCTTAATAGTCACAAGGACTGCAGGGCTCTAAATGACACCTGCCCTGAAAAATGCCCTGGGGTAGGGAATAGGCAAGAAAATTCAACACATGAGAAATTTTTCAAGAAGTCAATAAGAGGAGGGAGGTTGTACTCACTCTTTAAAAAAAAAGGAAAAGAAAAAAAAGGACATGCCTAAAGCTCAGTATAAGGAATTATTAGACACATGCAAATTCAAATTCAAAAAGGTTTCAGCTCACACCAGTCATTTCCATCAGCAAAATGTCTATAAACTATAAATGCTGAAGGGGTTTTAGAGAACTGTGTACCTTCTAGCTGCTGGTGGGATGTAAAGTGGTAACAGCACTAACGCAAACTGAATGGAGCTTCTTGAAAAGGTAAAAATTGAGCTACCATATGATGCAGCAGGTCACCCTTTGGGCCTATAACCTAAGACCACCTGAATCGGAAAGACACAGGCAGGCAAATGAGCACTGCAGCAATATTGAAATAGCCAAGACATGGAAGCAGAAAAAAGGTTCATAAACAGATGAATGGACAAAGAAGAAGTAGTATACGTACCAAATAGAATAGTAGCCTGGGGAAAAAAATGAACAACGCCGTTTTCAGGACTACAGTTGAGCCTAGAAATAATCATATAAGGTTAAGTAACTCAAAAGGGTACGTCAAATATCCTATGATAATATTTATACATGTTATCCTAAGATTGCTACCAATGAACATATTTCCACAGAAAAAGACACTCACAGACTTATGAAATAAACTAATGGTTAGCAAAATGAAAGGTGGGAGGATGGGTAAATTAGGACTATGGGGTTAACATACATATACTAATGTATGTTAAGTGTATAAAAACATATAACAGATAAACTGTATGAATTATATAATCACCAATACCTTTAAAATATACATTTGTAATCACATACATGGTAACAGGACCCGAAGATGAACAGACATATGTATGAATCATTGAGCAGATCCTGTACAGCCAGGCAATCAAAACACTCTAATCAAATTTACGCTGATAAGAAATAGAAATGAAATTTAAAAAACAAACATAAGTAAGGAGACATAAACTTCTGGGGGCTTGTCCCAGCACATTCCACTCTAATTTACAACCTCAGAACACTACCTCCAGGAAGATTCTGTTGCCCTAGTAACAAGAGTTGAGAACGTAATAATGCTGCCGCCTTGTGGCTGTTTCCCACAACAGCAGCTTTAAACCCAGTGCTAATGGTTGCTTAATAGTCACAACGACTGCAGGGGTCTAAATGACACCTGCCCTCAAAAAGTGCCCTTGGGTAGGGAATAGGCAAGAAAATTCAACACATGAGAAATTTTTCAAAAAGTGAATATGAAGAGGGAAGTTGTACTCACACTTTAACAAAAAAAGGAAAAGAAGAAAAAGGATATGCCTAAAGATCAGTATAAGGAATTATTCACCACATGCGTATCCAACCTCCATAAAGGTTTCAGCTCACAACAGTCAAATGGCCATCAGCAAAAAGTCTACAAACTATAAATGCTGAAGGGGTTTTAGAGAAATGTGTACCTTCTATCTGCTGCTGGGATGTAAAGTGGTAACAGCACTAACGCAAACTGAATGGAGCCGCTTGAAAAGGTAGAAATTGAGCTACCATATGATGCGGCAGGGCACCTCTCGGGCTTATAACCTAAGACCACCAGAATCGGAAAGACACAGGCAGTCAAATGTGCACTGCAGTAATACTGAAATAGCCAAGACATGGAAGCAAAAAAAGGTCCATAAACAGATGAATGGACAGAGAAGAAGTGGTATATGGACAGAATGGAATAGTAGCCTCGGGAAAAAAATGAAC